>NW_028261387.1:3050836-3088336 GCF_051295495.1 Thamnophis sirtalis
TAAATTTCATTTCTGTCGAATTGAATTTTATGTCAATGTTTACGATTGAGAGATAGAGATGTCCACTTGAGTTTTCCTAAGATCAAACTTTCAAGTTGTGATAATGAAGTAGGATTTTGTTCCAGGATTTTTTCTTCTGTTCATATCTGATCAGTTCTAACACGAGTGTTAAAAACTGACAGAAGACTATTTTGCTAAACTCTCTCTAGAGTTATAACCTTCGCTTACCATGTGATCACACAATCTGCTGTATTAAACGAAAGTGATCCCTAGAATCTCACCTCTCAGACTGAAGAAACGGTGACTGCAATCCAGCGGTGGGATGGGGGAATGGATTATGCTAACAATATTCAATGGAGTTCTGACATACAGAGACCTAGAGTGTCCTTTATTACTAATAGCTCATCACCCCTGAATAGTTTTTAAACCTTACCAGTGGCTTCTACAAACTAGCTTCCCCTTAGGAGCGTTCGGAGGAGTCTCACACAAATCCTTGTTTACATAAATCCGCTGACACCGGCTGATACCCCCCGAACAATATCCCAGATGCAGTTTAACTGTGAAAAACAACCAACTTCCCATTCTGATTAGCAACTGCCGGCAAATGAAGCATCTTGTAATGATCTGGTCCCTGTAAATAGCATATTTCTCTCTGTGTTTCTCTCTCCCACATAGCTCCACACCCACAGACAGACAAAGATCATTGTCTCATAATAGAAATTGGCACTAAGAAGCTGATTGGGTAGTTAATCAATAGAACTCCCCGGTGAGGACTCTCTCTCTCTATATATATATACATATATATACAAGGAGCTGAATTCTAAAAATAAAGTAAAGGCCCAAATAACAGTTTTATATGTATTATTTGGGAATCTATCCTACTGTTACTAAATAGGCGTATATTTTGAAGCTTTTGTTAACATTATTATCCATGAATCAAATTGAATGTAGCCCTTTCCTTTAGGCGGAATAGTTATTTTAATAAAAGCACACATGTACACATAACATTTGAGGAATCCATACAGCAATTAGTCAATTATAATTTAAGGATTATATTCCATCTGTATGAATTCTGAAGACCAACAGAAATAATGCTATAAACACAATCCAGAACATAACTATAGTCCTCTTTAAATGCATATATATATAATGTTGTATTTGTGCTGATAAATAAAGGGAGACTAGTACAGATCTATTTCAAGCTATTTAGCTCTCATACCCTTACTGGGATTTGAACCTGGGCTATATTACATACTAGGCAGACATCTTAGCCATTAGGCCACAGGCTCTTATCCGTTATCAGCGAAGCTATATCTATTATCTATTAGATAATCTATCTATTATCTATTAGAAAAATATATATATGTTGCATTTGTGCTGATAAATAAGCAGTATGCTTCCTCCCATATTTGGGCATACCAGGGGTTGTGACACAGTATATGTATACATACATACATACATACATACATACATACATACATACACACACACATACATACATATATACATACATACACAGTATATATATACACACACAAACACATACATACATATACATACATACGTAGTATATATACATACATAATACATAATACATAATACATAATACATAATACATACATACATACATACATACATACATACGTGCATATATACATTTATAATTTCTGCATTTAAAGCCAACTTACTGCTTTTTATAAATGCTAAATTCGTTTGCTGAACAAGTGAATGCAGGGCAATATGGATATGTGCTTTATGCCCTCAGGCTTGAAATAATGTCAAATCCATTCGGGTAAGTGATGGGGATGGGCTTCCAATTATCTAGTAAGACCCAGTTGTTTTTACTAATTTTACTGATGGAAAATATACCGACAGTAACTTCTCCTTGGGAACGTCCGTTGAGGTATCACACTTCTAACTTGTAGCAAGGGAGAAGAAGAAGAAAGGCAAGGAAGATTTATGATAAAAATAGGACTATGAGTCATACTTATCCCGTGGCAGACAATTCCAACTTTCTGTTGCCTGCAGCATTACAAGGAAAGGAAACCGCACAAAAAATGTTACCAATTGTGGCACATCACTAATATTCAAAAAGCAGAAGGAAGGCTGAATCGCTGGTTTTCACTTCAAGGCAGTATTCTTAGTTAAGTTTCAGGAGCAGGGAATGTGGTATCCCCTATCTCTTCACAAATCATCCCTCCTCTTTTAACCACAGGTCCTTTCTTTAGAAATGTCAGATTTTCAATGACATAATGAAATTACCCCTCAAATGCAGATGGAAAGCACCCGCAATTACAAGCCCACCAGCATTCTTATGTCACGATAGTAAATCAGCCACGATAGGTAACTTTCTGTATTGGATAACTTCCTGTATCATTCTTGGGTGTTTTCCCGCCAACTTTTAAGCAGTTAATGGTATGCAAAGAATTGAGTATCAAAGAGCTGAGAAGTCCTTATTTTGCAAACAAGAAATTCTGCATGTCGGTCTTGAAACAGCATTTCTGGTTATGATTTACTCGTGATCACAGCCACAGTCCATCTATTCAACCACAAAGTGTTTATTGCTGACGTATTTTTTTCAGGCAGGACCCAAACTCTTTCAAAATGGTGTCATTTATTGAGCCAACTTTCTAAGGCAGGGAGTTTTTAAGTTGCCCTAAAACTCTTCTTCCGTTGCGGGAATCTTCCTTCTTTATTGATATTAAATATTTAGTATTTCCTCCAATGATATAAATGACACTTATTTCCGGTGGAACTGTAAAAAGCATTTTGAGTCCACTGCATTCGACAAAGTCAAAATGTTATCCTTTGCTGCTAATAATATCCACATTTTATTCTGCTTTTGGAAGAACTGTATTTGGTAAACAGAAATACCAGCAAAGAAAGGCTAATATAATTCTTAATTGTCAACTACCTGCATTAAGCATCACAAATGCTAAGCATTAGAGCTGTTGAATACTCCTTTCTATCAGCTGGTGTTTTTGAAGGGCTGGATACATTTCCCCTTTATCAAATCAGATTGATATTTTAGATCTGAATAAAGGACTGAGATAACACAATCCCCTCCAGTATTTTGCTGCTGTATTTGTATCCTATTTTTCTTTTCTCTTTCCGGGGGGGAAAAAAAGCTTTATTTGCAGACACCAAAACAGGAAAAAAAAAAATTCAGATTCAGAAGCACGACATACTTCTGTTCAATATCATCTCAAGCGACAGGGCATTCTATTCAAAGGCCTCCTGTTCATTCCTTGTTGCCTGTCATATATTCTGTAACTTTTTTTTTAAGTTTAAAATTGTCATTTAAAAAAAAAAAAACGCCTGATAAAAGTGAGCCTTTGGTTCTTCTTTAAATGCAGTGATTGTACAGTTCAGGAATCTTATGGCCACAGATGAAGGTGGTGCACTGTCTGTAAGCCGATGGATTTATACCTTCATTGCTTGGAAGGGAAAGATGCCAGTGGTGTACCATTTCCACATATTTGGGATATAAAAAGGCCTCTTTCTAGGAACAAAGGCTTTGAAATCCCCGCTGGCAGATTCTTTTTCCCCCTTCCGCCTAAGTACCAATCGGAGTGCCTTCCCTGTGGAAGACTTCCAAAGGAACGCTAGAGGGCGCAGTTTCTATTTGTATCTAAGTTTTATCTCCCTTTTCTCTTCTAAAATCTCTTAATTGGTTATTTCGAAGGGGGAGGAGGAGGAGTAGGAGAAAGAGGCAATAAAATTGCACATTAATTGTGCCATCGCTCTCTTTGCAACAGAGCCATCCCTATATAGCAGGCAAGGAGTCTGGGTATCAATTGGGAAGGGTATCAATTGGGAAGGGAGTCAACATTCCAAAGGATGGATGGATGGGTGGATGGATAAATGAATGAATATAGTGTGAATATAGTGGATAAGCTAACCCAAGCCGGGCGACTCGCTTTCTGTCTTGTCGATTTGAATGTTTAGCGGATCTCAAAAGCGCCAGTCCTGCATTTAATGCCACCGCCCCGATCACCTTATCCACCCTCCTTCCAACCCTTTGGGCCAGGTTCACTCCATCCCGTCCTAGGTAGGGATGAAAAAGGGGGCTCCAGCGGAGTTGCCTTAGTAAGGCAGTCAAGTTTCCCCAAGGCAGCTTCCCAACTCTTCCGATCCCATCCCTGGAACCTGGGAAGAGTCTCAGGTGCGTAAGGCTCCTCGCGGAAAGTTTACCGCCCGTCCCTTTTCCAAGAACCGCACGGAGGGAGGGAGGGTCGAGAGAGAAAATCCGGGGGGAAATCAGCTGCGTTTACTCACCGTCTCTCCGGCCGATCGCGGCGTTGGGTCGAAGCCACGGAAGCCAAACCTGCTCCGGACCCTGGATGGCAGCTCCGGCTTTTTATCCGGCTTCCCTCCCTTCCAGCAACGGCGCCCCCCTTTTTTCCCCTTCTTGCCACCCCTCGATTCGAGGCAAGAAAAGTTGCAGCCCCCGAGGCGAAGAGGAGACTCCCGCGGGCGGAGTGGCGAAGCGAAGCCCCGAAGCCCCAGCTGGAGCCACCCGGCGAGCGGACGAGCCGCGCTTCTTTCGCGCGCCCCCTGGATGTAGCCACTCCTCTTGGCGCTGCCCCTTTGGAGATCAGCCCGGTTGGGCCGGCGACGGGGCGGGAGTCCTCCCCGAACGGGGGATGGGGGGGTGGTGGCAAGGCAAGGATCGGACCAGAGTGAAGACTAGGGCGGCGCAAGAGAGAGAGGGGGGGTGATGAGGACAGTTGGGGGGGGAGGAAGGAAAGAAGACCTCTAGGTAGCCCCCCTCCAGCCGTCCCGCTGCTCCAGCCCCGCCTTCGCCCTTCCTTGTGCCCGGTTGACTTCTTGGCATTCAAACTTTGGACGGGGAGGAGGCGCGGGGCGGCCGCTGGTTGCCCGCCTGCCGCGGCAGCTCCGGGTGGCGCCGCTGCTCCCGCGGCTGCTGCTGATGCAGATGCTGCTCCTGGGGTTGAGGGATCCCCCCAGCGTTCATTGTACTTCCGATCGCCGACGGTGGAAGAAGCACCCCAAATCCCCGCGGTTAGCCTTAGTTCCTTTTTTGGGTGGGCAGGATCGAAGAGGCTTCCCGGTTAGAAAAGTCCCGCCAGTGGTGAGGAGAAGGACGATGAAGAGGAAAGAGAGCCAGGCACCCCGTCAGCGCCGAGGTTGCCCTTCTTCTGCGTGGCGGATCTCCTCCGACAGACCGCGGCGGCACCAGCAGCACCACCCTGGCTCTCGCCGTGGCTAAGAGGAGCTGGCAAACTTAAGGAGCGGACGCGGTGAATTGGGGAGTGGCGGGAGGGAGGGGAGGGAGGGGAGAGAAAGAGAGAGGGGGGGGCAATCGCGGGAGCGCTTCACTTCAAAGCCACCTTCTTGCAAACTGCCAGCGGAGTAGAAGGGATTGCAAAGCTTGTACGGGCTCCGAGCGGTCCTAAAGCCGAGAGAGCTCCCGCGCGAGGGAGCTCCATCCTCCCCCTCTCCACTCCTGACGCTCCGCTTAGCCGCCTCCGGGGCTCTGCTTGCCCCGTTTAAGCGACCGTCTTAGCAACTCCTACATTTGACCTCCAGCCCTGCAAAGAAAACCTGCTTTAAAGCTTCTTAGGACCCCCAGATTCAAAGTCCCCATTTTTCTTGCACCTTCTTGTATAGACTTGATTTTTCAAACACCGGTCCAAGTTTTGCGTTCCCCAATTTTTTTTATAACGTTGGCCAACGATTTTGAAGTCTGTTGAGACTGTTGCCTGCGAGTTGTGTTGTGCGTGCTGCAACCACAACCCCCCCACTCCTCACCACCCACCCCCAAAGAAAACGATTTCTCCAGCCGAAGGCAAGAAGCGGCGATGTGCAAAAGGGTTCGATCCCCTCTCTCACGTCTAAGCATCCCTTCGCTCCGGATCGCGTCACATGCGCCGATTTACTTTTCCCTTTAATTCGTTTCTGATTGGTGTGAGACCGAATGAGGAGTTTTCCTAGGCAACAGCCTGCTTTATATAGTCTCGAGGCTTCGCTTTTTTTCTTTTTAACCTGGTGGAATGAAGAGCCAGCAAGAAAAATCATCTGCCGCGACGCTATTCAAGTTAAGCATTTTAAAAGTCTTGATGATTTTTTTAAGGGTTAGAAATGTACATACTATGTATATTTTTCAAGGCGTGTGAAAAAATGTTGGGCAGCTGAAATTCCGCTGGTTATACAGCTTGATCAGTTTCCGAAAGTAATGAATCTGTCAAGGCTCCCCCAGTTTAGAGACATTTAATAAAATGAATTTTTTTGAGACTTGTTTTTATTAATTTCATATGAACCCTTATTGTTTCTGTAGCACTACTATCTGGTGGGGAAACCTTAGTATATTGATATTAAACTGAACTGTATGTTTCAGATACAGTGAAGCGTGTTTAAATCCTACTGATTTTACATATTCATGCTCAGCCTATAAGTCAAACTCAACAAAAAAACGTTTGATTCTGGTTAGAAGCTAATTCATTGCTTCTGGTTTGTGTACATATCATTGGTGATGCTCAACACAACGATAATGGAATTATAAAAATATTATGCTACAATAATAAACTGCAAAATAATTCCATAGATTAAATAAGGCAACGTATCAGTGGTGGGTTTCAAAAATTGTTCGAACCTACTCTGTGGGTGTGGCCTCCTTTGTGGGAGTGGCTTGCCGCCCATGTGACCGGATGGGAGTGGCTTGCCGCCCATGTGACCGGATATGAAGATGCCAACGACACTTGTCAGAACCACTTTAAATTACCTCACACACAGCACTGGCATGCATAAGAATAGGATGTAAACTTGTTTTTTAAAAGGCATCTTTGGTTTGCGTTAAAACAACTTCAACACACGCAATGTTCTGATTGCACCACAAACGCAGTAGTCATCCTTCCCTTTCACAGAGGCCCTGAGTTTGATAAATAGGAGCATGATAGTGTAGAATAATCATATCCAAGGACCAGTGGTGGGTTTCAAACATTTTTGGAACCTCTTCTGTAGGTGTGGCCTGCTTTCCGGGTCCACTGGTGGAACCTCTTCTAACCGTTTTGGTAGATTTGACGAACCGGTTCTACCGAATAGGTGCAAACTGGTAGGAACCCACCTCTGCAATGTATGTAATGATCATTTTTTTAAAAATCACTACAAACCAATTACAGTCCACAAACAAAATAGAAATTTCCTTTATGGCAGAAGAATATCACAAGTACAGTTATCTGAACTTTATTATTTATTTTGGTCTCTTCAACGGGCCAAAATTTAGAGCAATTTCTCAGTGACTTCTACATCCAAATCTTGCAGCCTTCTTGAGGTTGTTGCTTCATTTCCCTGCACACGTCACAATTTGTTCTGAACTTGATGAGGCTACACAATATGGAATTGCCAGTGAAGTGGAGCCAGGCTGTTTTCTACTGCTGTGAATCTTAAGAAGCCATTTACCAACATTCGCAGCCGAACTACGTATGTATTTTTAATAGTGCTTGAGTTTAAATGTCAAGTATTGTGCTAAGCATGTGGAAAAATCAGATGCTCCTGGAAGAGTTGGGGCAGGTTTCCTTAAACCATTGGCTGGACTTCATAAGCTTTGGTTGAGCTCCCATAATTGCCCAGTTGACAAGTTGCTAAGTATTTTCCCAGACTTAGTGGGACAGAAAGAAAATTATTCAAGAGAGTAAATTGTTATCTCATTTAGGCAAGGAGAAAGTTCAAGGTGTAAGGAAGGGAGAGAGGAAGTAAGTAAGTTTTAATTTCAGTACACCGTGCATATCATCACTGTATTGCAACTATCACATGTTAGCAAAATTATTGATGTCTCGCAATAATCCACACGACAGAATGAAATTTCATTTGAACGTTTAAAAATCCAGATGGAACAATCAAGTTTAACTGTCCTCTCCTTAGTGCTGTTCTCTTTCCAAATAGGGAGGGAGGGAGAGAGAGAGAGAGAGAGAGAGAGAGGGAGGGAGAGGCAAATTCTAGTTAAGTGCTTATCACCCTGCAAGTGAAATCACCAGGTAATAAGATACATGAATATAAATAACAAATTTCTCACTTGAAATAAAAGCTATACTGATCAAAACAGGTATGCTAACAAGAATGGTGGCAGTTTTGGGATGTACAAAAGTCAGGTTTTCTCCATGGATTATTTAAATCTCAGACTGTGACTCTGTTCTGACCCCCCCCCCTCGTCCTACACCAAGACACTCCAAGCCAAAGATACTTTACGAGAATTTATTAACAGACAGATAGGTCCTTGGCAGCACACTGGCACAGATAAGCCTTGGCAGCAATCCAGCCTGCCAAGCTCACAGTACTGTTCTCCAACATTAGTTCATGTGTTGACTTCTGCAAAAGGGGCGTGTGCACAAGCAGTCCTTTTTATAGTCTGGAGAGGAGCCTAATTATCAGCAGCTGAGTGCAATTACCTCCTGTAACTGCGCAACTGTTCCTGATGCCTAGTAGCTCTTCGATGGCGTGCATCCAGGAACAACTCACTGCTGGCTTCTGGATCACTCTCCCTTGTCTCCTCCCCACTGGTACAAGGCTCAGGCGCCTCCTGGTGGCCAACCAGTCTCTCTGCACCCTACTCAGAGTCAGAACCCTGTCCAGGGTCCTCCACATCCTCCAAAGCCGACTCATAGGGCCCCTCGCTGTCAGAGTCTGGTGGCAGCTCCAACGGCTCCTGCTGGGCCACAACAGACTCTATAATTGAAAATGAAAAAGAAATGGAAGAGACAATTGATCAGTTCAAATTCTGCGCATGAGCAGCAGAGATTCGAACACCAGCTGGCTGGCAGGAGGCATACGTGCATGCGCAATGAAGCTGGGCTGGGGCAACAGCTGACGTGGTCATAGAGAGGGCTCTCCATGCCACCTGTGCCACCCACGCCATCGGTTCACCATCACAGGTCTGGGTTCCCAATCTCATTGGTCAAGTCTGCCGGGCTGGAGATGTGAATTTTCTTCCATGATCTCTTGAGAAAATAAGAATGCACAGTGAATAATTTCATCACACTCGTTTTTAAAACCATAGAGTAACCTGGCAGACTTCCCCTTACCTTACTTATTATAGATGTCTGTCTTTGACAGTCTTAAAAATTGACACCTCCAAGTTACTAGCTGTGTTAATGTGTTTGGCAATTGTCCATCAGCACAAATTCCTCAGCTTCGTACTCTTAATATATGCCAGGTTTTATATATGGATCCTGCTGTGTTAATCTCAATTTTCTGTGGCAGTGGTAATTTCCATAGTTCTGTAGCACCAATGTTTCTTGGCTACTTCTTTTGCTGAATTTAGATTATATATTTGATTACTATTTTATTAGCTCCTTTCTTGTCTGACATTCCTGCCTTCGCTATGTTTAGAGTTTCCATTATATTATCACGTGCGTTACATGCCTTACCTGAAACTAAAAATGAGCATATTTTTTTTCTGTTCTTCCTAGCCAATAAAACTTTTCTTGATATTGGTTGTTCAGACTAAAACTCTTACGTTCAGTACACACACATAATACCCATCAATGCCACAGTTTTGCTATTCGGTTTTGGATAAGCAGTGCAATTTAAACAAGGAGCAAGAAATAGCATACCCCAAAAATTAAAAATGTAAGAAAAAAAAAACATAGCTAAAGCCATTGGTGACATGATTTTAAGATGAAACTAAAATTAGCTAAATTTAGTTTGCATCAACACCATTTCCAGCTACCGTGTTTCCCTGAAAATAAGACAGGCTTGTATTTTCTTTTGACCCCCGAAATAGCAATAGCAATAGCAATAGTTAGACTGATATACCGCTTCATAGGGCTTTCAGCCCTCTCTAAGCGGTTTACAGAGTCAGCATATCGCCCCCAACAACAATCCGGGTCCTCATTTTAGCCACCTTGGAAGGATGGAGGGCTGAGTCAACCTTGAGCCGGTGAGATTTGAACAGCCGAACTGCAGAACTGCAGTCAGATGAAGTAGCCTGCAGTGCTGCATTTAACCACTGCGCCACCTCGGCCCTGGTCTTATTATCAGGGGAGGGTTTATTATTTTCTGGAAGGTGGGACGGGCGAGAAGCGAGGGGTGTATCTTACCTCTCCAGCTCCATTATATTCCTCGCCATTGTGTCCAGGGAAACACGTAAAAAAAACCCCCTTTCTCGCGAGTTTAATCAAACTTCTTGAACTCGCGAGAAGGGTTTTTTTTACCAAGTGCTTCCCTGGAACGCGATTCCAATCTCTGGCAAGATGCACGCCTCACAGCCCAGCCCCTCACACCTCACCCCAATGGTAAAGGCGGCCTGGCGGTTTCCCTTTAGCGAGGGGGGGGGGAGAAGCGAGGTGCGTGTCTTACCTTTCTGTTGCGTTCCTCCCCATTGTGTCCAGGGAAGCACCTGGTAAAAAAAAAACCCCTTGCGAGTTCAATCAAACTTCTTGAACTCGCGAGAAGGGTTTTTTTTTTAAACCAGGTGCTTCCCTGGACACAATGGCGAGGGATGCGATGGAGATGGAAAAGTAAGTTGCGTGCCTCGCTTCTCCCCTCCATGGGCTCTTTTTGCGTGGGAAGGAACGGCTTTCAGACTTGTGTGCTTCAAATGCCAGAGTTTCTGAGCCAACGTTTTGGTTGCTAAGCAAGAGCGTTGTTAGGTGAGTTTCACCACATTTTACAAGTTGGCCATGCCCACCCAGTCACATGGCTGCCAAGCCACTCCCACCTGGTCACATGGCCAGCAAGCCAGTCCCACACCTACAGAAGAGGTTCTAAAAAAATTTGAAACCCACCACTGGTAGACGGGGCCAAAGTGACATGGGCTGTCCCCTTACATTTTCCCGTTTGGCCCCGCGGGTTAGATCTGACCATATTGGAGGCCTGATCCAGCCCAGAGGCCTTGTGTTTGATACCTCTGTTGTATTTCTTTTCTCATACCTCACATACATACCCCACTCCCACTGGCTTCAGTTAAGAGCCGAGGTGGCGCAGTGGTTAGGGTGCAGTACTGCAGGCCGCTTCAGCTGACTGTTATCTGCAATTCAGCGGTTCAAATCTCACCGGCTCAAGGTTGACTCAGCCTTCCATCCTTCCGAGGTGGGTGAAATGAGGACCCAGACTGTGGGGGCGATATGCTGACTCTGTAAACCGCTTAGAGAGGGCTGAAAGCCCTATGAAGCGGTATATAAGTCTAACTGCTATTGCTATTGCTATATGTTTCTCCTAACAAACCTAACTTTGACTTCCAAATAGAAAAATGGGCAGAAGCATGTTTAGTACGTGGGCATTTTTGTTTGGCTCAACAAGTATTCATTGTTTACAACAGACCACATATTACTTATTACCCTTCCACTGGCATTCACATGTTCCCATTTTTACTAAACATTCTACCAAAGTATCCAAAGTTATTTAATGGTTGAGTTATTATTATTATTATTATTTTGCAATTTGTGCATAATTTTAGCCTTTCTTTGCAACCCAACATCTCTTGAAAATTGTTCAGCTTTTCAGCTAACAATCCAGCACAATCGGTACACAAAAGCGTACATACATTTATATCCCCAAGCAGCATGGTTTTAATACCAGTGCAAGTTATTTCTTATACATGTATAATAAATACATTAAACAACCAAGGAGACATCACAGCCTTTGTTTTCCTTCTTGCTCAGTGCTGAACCAATTGCTAAATATTCCATTCTCATAAATCGTACTTCTACCTTTTGCCATTGTTATTACACTGGGTAACCAATCTTCAATTCCATATTCACGCAAAATACTCCATAATTGAAGCCTATTCACTTTATCCTGCAATTTCCTTAAGAAACATACCATCAAAACATTTTCTCAATGATCTCCGAAGAGCAAACATTAAACAACAACAACAAAAAAACCCACACCACACATTCTCTGTCCAGCACAAGGCTATATTGTCATTCTCAAATTCTGCAGACTATCAGTTTCCATACACCCGTAGTATGGAATTAAAGGCTAAGTGAATGTTTGCAAATTAATATTTTCAATCAAAAGTATACTTTCAATCAAAATTCTTCCATATCCTTCCCAGTAACATTTTTCCCAGTAACTTCCCAGTAACATCCCAGTAACAGTACTGCAGGCCACTTCAGCTGACTGTTATCTGCAGTTCAGCGGTTCAAATCTCACCGGCTCAAGGTTGACTCAGCCTTCCAGCCTTCCGAGGTGGGTGAAATGAGGACCCAGACTGTGGGGACGATATGCTGACTCTGTAAACCGCTTAGAGGGGGCTGAAAGCCCTATGAAGCGGTATATAAGTCTAACTGCTATTGCTATTGCTATTTTTTTTTTTTGCTTTTATTCTGGTTACCCTTCTGTCTGTAAAGGGAAACAAAAATGGCTTCCTTCCAATGATAAGACACCGATGCGGTCTTGATATGTGTTAAATAATTTCTATAGTTCTTCCATAAGCAAACCACATTCATATTTTAATACTTCATGAGTTATGCGATCTACCTCTGCAGCCTTACAATTTCCCAATGTTTTCTGCAGTATTTGCAGCTTTCTTTTCAATCTTTTCTTCTTGGACAATTGTTCCATTCTCTGATATAAAAACCCACAACAGCACTCTGAAAAATTATTTCCATTCTGTTCGTATCTTTTCTATTCTTTCATGTCCATTTCCCCCAAAGATCTATTCTGTTCCCTCATAAAAATGGTCTCTTTATAACTTTTCCTCATTCTTATATTCTTCACGGATTGTCTCGATAGTTAATCAGAAACGTTCAAATAAATAATGTTTTAAGGTGGTAATCATCACACGGTGCGTTAACAAATAAATAAAACAATCAAGCATAAATAAAAAATTATGTTTAAACAATGTAATCGAAATTGTCTTTTTCTCTAAGGAAATGCACACCCAGCAATCACCATTTTTGTTTAATTTTCGGTCTCTAAATGTGGGTCCCTTTTCTCGCTTGACTCCCTCTTCTTTGTGGCAACTCCTGAGATATCGGAACATTGATATCATGTCTCCCCTGGTCCTTCTTTCATCAAATTAGACATACCCAATTCCAGCAACCGTTCTTTATATGTTTTGGCCTCCAGTCCCCTAATCATCTTTGTTGCTCTTCTCTGCACTCTTTCTAGAGTCTCAAAAAAGAAAATAGATGTAGAATGACTGTGGCAAAAGAAAGTAAGGATAGTACCAATAGTAACAGGTGCCTTGGGTGGAATCTGAAAAACTGGATCAGTATTTGAACACCATCAGCATTAACAAAATCATCATCCATCAATTACAAAAGACAATTACTTGGAGCAGTTTACGTCGTATGATAATACCCTTAACACTATAAAACAACAGCATCTGCCTAACCCATATCCTTGGGAATGACCCTCTCTCTCTCTCCCTCCCTCCCTCCCTCCCTCCCTCCCTTTCTCTCTCTCTGTCTCTCTCTCTCTCTGTCTCTCTCTGTCTCTCTCTCTTTCTGTCTCTCTGTCTCTGTCTGTCTCTGTCTCTCTCCCCTCTCTTTCTCTCTCTCTCTCTGTATGTTCCAGCATAACTGTGGAATGGGACGTCTGGAACAATTTCAACCAAATTGGTACAGAGATGACTTATGCTCTGGGAAAAAATACTGTGGAGATAAGACAACCATTGGTGTGTGTGTTCTGTTAAGACACAGCCCATTGTCCCTTAAAATGAATTCTATTGTACTGCCGTAAAATGGCTTCTACTGTACAGCGCAGTGGAGTTGCCATGGTAACGGCTTCACAATACTCTACATGGGGGCTCCCTCTGGTAAGGGGGAAAAGCCAACATTACAAATTATGTTTGGCCTTGACATTTCCCCCTTATAAATAAATACTCAGACAATGCCAGGTGATTAGCTAGTAGGTGGATAAAAATGCCGAATCTAGTTTAAATTTCTGGCTGACTGTGTGACCAACCACAGAACTACAAACTTATTTTTAAAACTATTTTTAATCCAGTTTTGTGGCTATCAATCTTGAGATAGCGTCTTTTGATAGTTGCTGTAAAGTTAAGAACGCAAACATAATCAACAATAATACAATCGTACATCATACATATACGTAATAGCAACTGAGGAACAGCAATTTATGAACCCAGATGTCTCCTGACTTCTACACTTGGGGAAATACCCCTTTTTCAAAAGCGTTCTGAAATGTCCACAGGGTCAGGACCAAATAAATCTTGGGGGGTACGGTGTTCCACAGGGGACGCACTTTTGTGCTCTTCATTGCGCTAAAAAAATAAGGGGGTAAACTGATCTCATTTAAAATTAAGTTGCCCAATTTTCTGCTGAGTGTTTCCCCCTCAATTATCTCTTTCCATTTGTTGAATTAATAGTATTCATTTATGTCTTTAAAAATTTGAAAGGAGAGACGAAAAGGGCTAGAATTTGTTTCTCCTCTCGCCAAACTGAAATGTTTTTTTTTTATTAACATAGATTTATTCATCTACATAATAGCATTAGAAAATAATGTATGGGCTCAACAGGCTATTACAGCAGTAACTCAGCTTGAACATCTCATGAATTCAAATAGAGTGAGTTAATTGTTTTAATTAAAATCATCAAGCTAATATTTGAGTATATCTATCTTTATCTCTATCTGTCTGTCTGTCTGTCTATCTTTCTGCATACACGTATATATGTAACAATCTTGCTTAATATGTATCATTTGCTTCATTAAACACAATTATGCATAAGGAAAGATTTCTAGTGTACCTGTAATGAGAAAAGGGGCATGAAAGATTAATGATTACTAATTGCACCCAACTCTTGAAGTGTTTCCATCAGCAACGGCTCATGTTCCCATGAACAGTGTGTCCCATGGGATATCTTATCGGTTTCTCTTGGCCTTACTCATTTCCAATCTGGCCGGTCAATAGAAGATTATTTGTATATTGATCTAGACCTGTGCTGTGCCTTTATTGCCTTCAGCAGCTTATTTCTGAATCCCATAAGAAAAAGAATGACTGGCAGAAATTGCCCTGAGAAGAGGAATTCCTGGATCTAGCGTGCACCACAGGTTACCAAGAGCAAATGCTTAGCAAAACCCGTTCAAATAATAGACAGGTGTGGAGTTAGGGGAGGGAGGAAGAAGTATATCAATAAAGGAGAATATTTGAAGCTCAGGATTGAAATGAGGGGTGCTTGATCCTCTCTGAACTTGGTAGCTTTCTTGAAGACATTTCATTACCAAACTAGGTAACATCATCAGTGCTAGTCTGTAAACATCTCACTACTAGGGTTGCAGCAGATTGAGGTTTGTAATCTACTTACGAAAAACCAGGACTCGATACCACGAAGGTGAGAGAAACAGGTTTATTTGATGCATCGAGTTCAGCGTGTTCACAGACCAAAATCTGAACTGCCTGGGCTCTGCCCAGGATGCTACTTTTATGCCGTGTTCCACACTGTGCATTCTCAAGGCGTTTCCATACACGAGACAAGCATGACATTTCGAAAAGGAGAAGTTCATTTGGAATGTTACAGCGAAGTACATAGGAGAAATACAAAAAAGAGAAGTTCCTATAATGTCTTAAGCTGTCAGCAGTTTTTACCTCTGTTCTATCTCTCACCCACGTCTGGCTTCCTGTGCCCCTCCTTTACAGGGTCTTGCCACACTGTTCAGCCCCATTTTTAATACTTATGAGGAAGTTGGAGAGAAAGTTCACTCCAGCTAAAAGTCAACTTTGGAACTCCAGGGCACTAGAATGAAAAGCCAAGCTAATATGAATTTATAAGGTCCATTCTATTAAGACCACCTAACCTGGCCAGCCACTGGTGGGTTTACCTGTGCACCCCCTCTTGCATCACTAGAAGAGGAGAATATTTGTACAGCTTCTAATACACCATAGAAAATAAATGTCACTGTATTTCTTTTTTTAAAAAAAAATGCTTTCGTTTTCCATGTTTTGTAGTTAAAAAGATCCTATGGCTATGGAAATGAACATCCCAGAAGAGATTAAAGCTAGATTATTTAGCAATAGGAAATGTTTATTGCAAGTATTTTGCTTGCAATGGCTAATTTTGTTTAGAGTTTTTTCCCCCCAAAATTATGTTTGAAATTACATCCAGAGGCCACCCCAACATAGAAAGGTTGGCTCCCAGGGAATTATGAAATAACTTGTGTTGTTTAGATTATGATTTTGTTTTTTTTGGGGGGGGGGAGAGTATGGGATAAATAACATCAATATTAAATAAATGCTCCTTGAATTTAATATAAGTAGAGATTGAAAGATTTAGTCCTTTTCAGTCCTGTACATTTCCAGCTTTAGATCACCAAGGAAGTACAGTCATGCTGCAATCTACAAGGAAACTAATATAAGTACTCCAAATATTTTAGCCTTTCCAAGATTTGAATTGGAACATACTAAAAATAAAAATGGGGTTTAATAATTGATAATGGCGTGTATCCAATTAAGTCTTTACCCTGATGGAACTACATCTATCAGCAGAACATGGAGAGAAATAATTCAGCTCTTTGCAGCCTAACCTTAAAATTGCTTAAAATGTACCCTTGAAGGACTGGGTATCACTATCAGCAATCCAGAGTTATACAAAAGGTTGCCAGAATTCTCCCTGCTTCTCCTAAGTCAATCTCCTTGTACAATTTTATTTGTATGATGGGCACAATGGCTCGAAAGGCCATCGAAAAATAGTTGCAGCATGCTGGTAGTTTAAGTTTAGGTTTATTAGATTTATATGCCGCCCTTCTCCCAAGGACTCAGGGCGGCATATAAATCTAAGTATACAATATAAATCAGGTACAACATTAAGAGAAACACATATTACAAAAGTTTTTAAAAAATTAGTTAGAATATCCAAAAAACAAACCCAATTAAAATTAACAATAACATTTTAAAAATTTGAATTAAAATTAACAATGACCAATGATTTATTTTGTTTTGTTCAGGCCAGGCCGGCTTGCTGGAAAAGCCAACTTTTTAGGGTGTGGCGGATCGGAGGTTGGGGATTATGTGAAGCTCCGGGGGCAGCTCATTCCAGAGGGAAGGCGCTCCCACAGAGAAGGCTCTCCTCCTGGGGGTGGCTAGCCGACACTGTCCGGCCGACGGCACCCTGAGGAGGCCAACTCTGTGGGATCGCACTGGATGATGGGAGGCTACCGGTGGCAGTAGGTGGTCTCGCAGGTACCCTGGGCCTAAGCCATGTTCATTGTGTTTTTAAAATGCTCCTTGACATAGGAGATAATGTTTGATAATATTGGCATTATCATGTCTTCTCCATTCTGGAATGTCTTTAGTTGGACACTGTCCATTTCATTCCCTCATTTTGTTTCTTGCGATAGTCAATCAGATACTTTCGGATTGCTTTCCAAGATAAGTTACACTCCTTCCCCCATTGTTATTTATCAGCAGATTAATCCAGGGGTACAGTGGTGGGATATGACTGATACGCCCCGGTACGGTGTTCCGGAGCGCCCATCCACCCACCCACCTGCCCTCCTTACCTGTATTTGAGCCAATTGGGGCTTCCGCGTATGTGCACGGAGTGTACACCACCTGTGCGACGCTTCACCGAGCAGATGGAGCGTCGCAAGTGGTAAGTACACATGCGCAGACTGCGCCCGTGTATGTGGTAGAAGCACTGTATCAGTTGCAATGGGATCCGGAACCCACCACTGCAGTGGTAACTCTATGTCTTCAACCCCTTCATAGCAAAGTGGAATTATTGTATGAGTAAGAAGAGAAGAGAAGATGGTGGACACTGTTTGAAGCAGAGGTGGTATTCAGCCGGTTCGAACCAGTTCGAGTGAACCAGTAGTGGTGACCCGCCCACCCACTCAGGCTCTATGCCATCCTATTTAGCCGTGTTTTCAAAGCTGTGCACATGCGCGCAAGCCGCCCGCACGAGCAAAGCGCATGCAAGGAATGCACATGCACTTACAAAGCGAGTGTTCGCGCGTGTAGAGAACTGTTGGGTAAACTTCTGTGAAACTCACCTCTGGTTTGAAGGCCTGCTCCCTTGCATGTCCAGCACATCACAGGCATGTACAAAGAAGAGGCCTATTTGCAGTGTTGCATCCAACACTGTGCTTTTCTTAAACCTATCACCTGTTGTGGCCCAACAGTGGCCGTCTGAGCTGTTGTTGGAATCTGACAGCGATGAATACTATGGGACTGTCCTGGAGGCTGAGGAAGACTCTGGTGGGGGTGTTCGGAGTCAGAGCAGGGACTAGAGAGGCCTGTTGGCCACCACAGTCAGGGAGCAGTGAGGAAGAACAGAGGGAGGCTGTCCCTGACGTACGTTTGCGTAGGACTGCGAGGAGGAGGGAGCAGCTTTGGAAAAAGGCTCACAGAAGGAAATAGGAACTGCTGGCTACTGATTGGCCCCTCCCGGAGAGCTTATAGGTGGGGCGATGGGAGGGGAATTTTGCAGGAAACAACAGTTTACTAATCCAGGTGTAGTGAAAGATTGGGAGAATTTCGTGCGTTCAAGCCTTGTTTTCATAGAGATAATTTTCTGGGCTCCCAGCCAAGGCGTTGCTTATCCCCCTCCTTAGTTGTGGCAGACAGCCAAGTCTGCGTCAGTATATATTAGAGGCTTGAGACAGAACACCACCCATATATAACTTTTTGATAGACAGTAGTCCATGAATTCATCCAATCTTCTTTAATGTCATCCAGGTTAAACTTGTGAAATCTTCCTTCTAACTGGAAGATTTTGAGCTGTTTTAAAACATATCCTTTGAAAACAGGATATTACAAGTATCGCACAAAAATTGGCCTGTTTCATTCATTTATAAGAAAACAATAACAACATTTGCTGCTCCGTGACTTTTTTAAATTACCATCACAGAAGCAATGAGAAATTTATTAATTGCATATTTTGGTGTTTAGACAGATCTGCACACTTGTTCTCCTTTTGCACATCTGTTGGATGTTAGAACACGAACAATTAAATATTGATTCAGAGCCACCATTTAGCCATGAAAATCACTAAGGAATGTAAGCTTTGTCGCTGAAACTTCCTCAAGAATAATATTCTCTCTCTCTCTCTCCCTCTCTCTCTCTCTCTCTCTCTCTCTCTCTCTCTCCTCTCTCTCTCTCCTCTCTCTCTCTCCTCTCTCTCTCTCTCTCGTGTGTGCATGTGAAAGAGGGAGAAGGAGGGAGGAAGAGAGAGAGAGAGACAGAGGGAACTAAATATATTTTTCTTCTTAGAATAACACCAAAATAATATAATATAATTAGATATTCAATAATTGTGGACTAACCAGTCTCTCTAATCATTCCTAATGGTTTGTCATAGGAATGTAATGCAAGGTGTCAGCCTCTGCCTTGCTGTTGCTTCGGCTTCGATTGAAATGGGGAGGGAGGGCATGGTATTTGGGAGGGGAATCATTATGTGCTGGAGGAATATTCTAGAAGCTGTCCTGACCATCTCATTGAGAGGAATGTGGAGGAAGGGAGTTTCCTGCCAAGGTTAACTGTCCAGCATTCCACCTTGATGTTTTTTGAAGATATCTCCCACCTGACAGTTGGGTGAATTATAATTGGACTATGGACTGGGATGCCAAGGGGAGGGGATTGACCTATGCATGATATTCATTGCTTTCGCCCCTAATTAACCAGATTCATCTTTGCTTCGCTACTATTCGTTTGTAATTAGTAAAAGTACACTTAATTTCAAACAAACGGAGTTGAGTGGTTTCTTTCCTGATTATTAAATGAAGCAGGCATCTGACGCAAGGGGAAATGAGATTACTGAATTCTATCTCAGCATTCAGTCTCCTGGGAGGATGGCAAAAAACCCTGGGAAACATGCGTGCAACAACAGCCTAGTCCTCATGCCACCGCTGTCTGGTAGGTGCAGGCGAATTTCACCTTCCATAGCTGACAGTTGATATATTCCCAGAGTTTAGTTTCCATTTGCTAATCATTGTGAGCATTTCCACACTAGTGATTTATAGCACCAACTAGCCATCACTCTGGTGATCTAAAGCCTGCCTGAACTAGAGATTTATCACCATGGCGATGGTTCGCTGACACTATAAATTGCTAATGTGGAGATCCTCTGTCAATACATTGTGGTAACATTGGTCTAATATACTCCAAGCAATCTGTATCTACATCGCTTAATGATTCAGCCCTCAAGACTATAAGTGTTAGCTTCCCCACCCCACTCCTGCATTCCCTCTGACCAATGAATGTAGCATTGAAATTGACAAGAATATGCAACCACCGTTTTACTCTTTCTTGGTCTACTTAATGTTTTGGCAGGAACCTGATAGAAACCAGATATATGACATTCATATCCAAATCTAGTTTGTGGGTTTGGAGAAATAATAGCTTGCCTTGAAGGAGCCTATAAATTAGATATGCTGGCTTGCATGATTTAATTGTTTTAAGATGAAAGAGTTAGAGAATTTCCGAGATGGGAATACACAACCCAACTGTATTGAGTGGATCATTTGTGTGATGGAACAAGAAGAGATGGTCAGGAGCGAAAGGATGATAAACTGAATACAAAAGTAAGTGAGTACTATGAAAAAGATGTGTCAAATTGATGTAGTCGTAGAGAGAGAGAGAATGAATGAGAACTGGACTGCAAAACAAATACATGACAATAAGAGGAGGGGGATTGTGAGGAAGAGAAAGTTACATGGAGCTGATGAGATGGGGAAAAACAGTACGTGAAGGATGTGGTAGAAATGAAGATGGTTCATGAAGATAGAAAGATAAAAAATTATAGTTAAAGGTATTGGCCTAAATAGCATGGTTCATAATAAACCATGATGAAGACACCAACATTAGGATAGATGTAGTCATTAAAATATCACAGTTATATGTTTTCTGACAGGCATGGAAGTCATCTTTTGCATTAGACTTTCCAGACTGCCACATTTAATGCTGTGGGATAAATGGGAAGGGGGATTATATGGAGTATGGGAGATATATAGTCATAATAACATTCCTTTCTCAGAGAGTCAAGGACATCTTGCCCTGCACCTTGAGCTATATAACTGGGAGGCATATCCAGTTGGGACGGTGCCTGATTGGGCCATCTGAAGAACATGTGGGTACTGGGCAGGGACTTGGACTTTCATTTGGGTGGGAAAAACCTTGAAGCTATCAGATTCGGGTTTTCCCAGATGTGCCTATATGACATTTCTAATAAAATGGAACTTTGAGGAACCTCACGCCACAGAGTTCTCTTTCGTTGAGGGTGTTACTTGGAACCTTCTTCTGACCCCCTCCTCCGTCCAGTAATGAAAGCCGAGACAAGCTTAACTAGAATGTCCTTTAATAGCAAGACCAAAATCTCGGTGGCTGAAAGCAAAGCAAACAAACAGATAAGGACCTTGGCAGCAACTCAGACAAATCTTGGCAGCAACTCAGACAAACCTTGGCAGCAATCCAGCCTGCCAAGTTAGTTACAACAGTTCTCTTTAGTCAATGCGTTGACTTCTGCAAGAGGGCCGTGCACAAGCAGTCTTTTTTATAGTCTGGAGAGGAGCCTAATGACCACCAGCTGAGCGCAATTACCTCCTGTAATTGCGTAATTGTTCCTGACACTGAGTAGCTTTTCGATGGCGTGCATCCAGGAACAACTCACTGCTGGCTTCTGGATCACTCTCCCTTCTCTCCTCCCCACTGGTCCAAGGCTCAGGCACCTCCTGGTGGGCAACCAGCCTCTCTGTGCCCTGCTCAGAGTCGGAACCCTGTCCAGGGTCCTCCACATCCTCCAGAGCCGACTTAGAGGTCGGAGTCTGGTGGCAGCTCCAATGGTTCCTGCTGGGCCGCAACAAACCCTGACATTTTCTTTAGGATATTTGATACAATATGTAAGTTGTAATGACACCATACACATTTCATCATTTGATCCCCTTATGGCAGGTGTGCCAAACTCACATCATCATGGCGGCATCACGTGATCTTTTGGGGACTTTTTCCCTCTTTGCTAAAACAGGAGTGGGGGTGGCCAGCATGTGACACCTCTGGCCCGCGAGCTGGAGTTTGACGGCTCTGCCTTTTGAATACCTATAGTAAACTAGAGTTAACCTTCTTTTCTTTTTTTCTCATCTTACACCTTGATTCATTTGGTTTACTATTTTCTATTGTTTGCCTGTCCTTTGATGACATTGGATAAATGATGTTTATCTTTGGAGGTGTGTGTGTTTGTGTACATATATATTCTGATTCATTAATCAAGTGTTTTTTTAAAATGACAAGTGATTAATTGCTCAAGGTTTACATAATGGATAACCAGTTAACTTAATGTCGTTGGAGATATATCCATCTCTATTTATGGTCACTGTCTTTCTCTCCCAAAAACCTAGTCTATGACCTCAGATTGAGAATGTTGGAACTATAAATTAAGGCTCATTCAGCACATCTGAAACTTAACGAAAGAACACTTTTGCTTACAAGAAAGATAAATATAATAAAACCTCAGTTTAATGGGCCATTCAGGGAGAGCGGGGTGTCCATTATTCTTGAATGTCCATTAAATCCAAAAGTACATAATTTAGCGCAATTTACATCATTTGTGTAACAGCATCATTACACAAATGGTGTAAATTGATGCAATGTAAATTTAAGATAAAGTAAGATAAATTTAAGCAATTCTTGTGACTACTTCAGATGCCGCAGACGTGTTCGGGTTGTGTTTCGGACAGGTTCTAGATGAAAATTTTGTACCTGCACTCTGCAAAGAAGGTATTGGTTAAATTGATTTTTCCCCCCTGTATATTAGAAAGTGAGTTAGAGAACACACCTGAATTAAGTAGACAGGCAAGCAGAGAGAATTGGATAACAGGAAGGCTAATGACCAGAATGCAGACATAGAAAAGACCAAAAAGCTACTTCTCACAGAATAAATGTCAAATGTTTTAAATAAGTGGTATAAATGCTGACCATTGCCGTATCAAAATCTTCTTCTTCTTCTTCTTCTTCTTCTTCTTCTTCTTCTTCTTCTTCTTCTTCTTCTTCTTCTTCTTCTTCTTCTTCTTCTTCTTCTTCTCCTCCTCCTCCTCCTCCTCCTCCTCCTCCTCCTCCTCCTCCTCCTCCTCCTCCTCCTCCTTCACAACATTTCCTTCATATATTTGTTTTGCAATTCATGTCTTGAGACAAGGAACCATCTCTCCACAGTTATTTCTACCTGTCTTATCTGGTCTGGCAGGATGGGCACGCTCTAGAACCCATTGGCTAAGGAATGACAGCTGGCAAGGCCCAGGAAATGAGCCTTTTTTTGTCATAATGCCCACTTCCTGGAATATTATCTCTCTGAAGATCAAGTTGACCTCAACCCTACTGGCCTTTTGTAAGGTTCTAAAGAGCTGGATTTGTGCCCAGACTGTCAAGGCGGCCTCCCTCAGTAACCAAGAAAGAAACCACTCAACTCCATTTTGCAGAATTAAGAGTACTTTTACTGGTCATGAGTAGATAGCAGCTAAGCAAAGCAAGATCTGAGACAAAAGCGCGCATAATCATAGATATCAATATGTGACCCAACACCCTCCCCCTGGTAACCCCGTCCCATAGTCCAATCCGCACATCCCACAGGTGTCATCTGTGACATCTTCAAAAAGCATCATCAGGTTGGTATGCCGGACAGTTGGCCTTGGCGGCAAATCCTCTATCTGCAGCATGCGCAGTAGATGGTGAGAACAAAACTCCCTTTTTATAATCACTCCTGTACTGATATTTCCCCACCCAAATACCATGCCCCCCCTCCCCATTTCAATGGCAGCCGAAAACAAGCAGCAAAACAGAGACTGGCACAGACCTAGAGCCTTAACTGCATGGTGGGACTGGTCTTCTGGCTAAGTTAATGATCGTTGTATTTTTTTCTTGACTGTCAAATATTTTAATTTTTGTAGTTGTTTATATGTTTTATTTTTAATGGTGTTTGTCCCCCATATTCATTTGTTAAGATGGGCAGTATATAAATTGAATAAAGATAGATAGATAGATAGATAGATAGATAGATAGATAGATAGATAGATAGATAGATAGATAGATAGATGATAGATAGATAGATGATAGATAAATAGATGATAGATAGATAGATTTTATATAGATAGATAGATAGATAGATAGATAGATAGATAGATAGATAGATAGATAGATAGATAGATAGATAGATAGATAGATGATAGATAGATAGATGATAGATAGATAGATAGATGATAGATAGATGATAGATAGATAGATGATAGATAAATAGATGATAGATAGATGATATATATATATATATATATATATATATATATATATATATATGTATGTATGTATGTATGTATGTATGTATGTATGTATGTATGTATGTAGATAGATAGATAGATAGATAGATAGATAGATAGATAGATAGATAGATAGATAGATAGATAGCAATAGCAATAGCAATAGCAATAGCAATAGCAATAGCAATAGCAACAGCAATATAGTTAGACTTATATACCACTTCATAGGGCTTTCAGCCCTCTCTAAGCGGTTTACAGAGTCAGCATATCGCCCCCAACAACAATCCGGGTCCTCATTTTACCCACCTCGGAAGGATGGAAGGCTGAGTCAACCCTGAGCTGGTGAGATTTGAACAGCCGAACTACAGAACTGCAGTCAGCTGAAGTAGCCTGCAGTGCTGCATTTAACCACATTTAACCACTTTGGCTCTTACTAGATAGATAGATAGATAGATAGATAGATAGATAGATAGATAGATAGATAGATAGATAGATAGATAGATAGATAGATAGATAGATAGATAGATAAGCGATAGATAGATAGATAGATAGATAGATGATAGATAGATGATAGATAGATAGATAGATAGATAGATAGATAGATAGATAGATAGATAGATAGATAGATAGATAGATGGATGATAGATAGATAGATGATAGATGGATGGATGGATGGATGGATGGATGGATGATAGATAGATAGATAGATAGATAGATAGATAGATAGATAGATAGATAGATAGATAGATAGATAGATAGATAGATAGATAGATATTCTTTCTGTTCCTGTAGAAGATAGTAACGTAGGAGTCATAAGCCAAGAAAAATTAAGTCCGTGGCACATCATGTGTAAAGGAATTAATTTAGCAAGTGTCTTTGTATGTATGTATGCTTCTCTGTATGCCACAGAGAAAACGTGCGTTCTACATTATGTGGTAATTATGTAGATTACCCATAATTATGTAAATAGTGTAATTCACATTATACAATAAGTTTGGGTTTGTGGTAGGAATGTTTACCATGAAGGTTTGGATTCTTGGGAAGTAATCAGACAAGCACAACACATACAAGCTCCCTGATTATTTTCTCTCTTCCCCTTTATTTAAACATCAACAAAAGTAGAAAAACCTTCGTTTTTGTCATCAGCCATGCAAGGTTAATTGCAGCTTTCAGCCAGATAAGCAAACTGCTCCACCCACCTTTATAGCTTCAACTGTAAAAATGATACAAGAAGCAGGAGCTTGATTTATTGTGCATTTGAGTAAACATGGCTAGGTTAACCATTTCTGCACCTTCTCTATATACTTAAACTCATGTGTTTGCACCTGTCTGATTCTAAAATTCCCCCTTCCCTCTTAGAGTTAAACAAGAGCATTAATTATGCTTGGCTGGCAATCTCTTTGACTTGATCAAAAGAACTTCTTGGAATTTTGCCATTAGGGACATTGGAGTAAAATCCCTCTTATTCCTTACTAAAATGTACTTGCCACCCATCCTCTTTCTTCAGTGTTTTTTTCCTGGGCTTCTGTGGAATGCTTAGATGAAGCTACAGGCAGCTATTCTGTCTTTTAAAACATGTTTCTTTCTTTTCACATCGAGAAATATTCTGCCTTTTCAATATTTCCTAGGATATTTCATTTTCCTGGGAGAGGGCTGGGTGATAGCAATAGCAATAGCAGTTAGACTTATATACCGCTTCATAGGGCTTTCAGCCCTCTCTAAGCGGTTTACAGAGTCAGCATATTGCCCCCAACAACAATCCGGGTCCTCATTTCACCCACCTCGGAAGGATGGAAGGCTGAGTCAACCCTGAGCCGGTGAGATTTGAACAGCCGAACTGCTGAACTGCAGTCAGCTGAAGTGGCCTGCAGTGCTGCATTTAACCACTGCGCCACCTCGGCTCTGATAACTTCCCACACTAGTATTGGTGGCTGCGGGAGGCTCCACCCACCTGCCCTGCGCACACTCCTTTTGCAAACTGGTCCAGAGGGTAAGTTAATCCCACTGCTGATTTGAATTTATATGTAGAAAATATGTATACATATAGTTTTATAGTTCTGAGGTCTAACCATTTTAGAGTTTAAGTAGTTCCTTCCTTCTCTACAGATTTCTAAATTAAAATACTGCAGAAACTTCTTTCTGTTATAGTATTACAAACAATGATTCTTAAAGATAGTTAAACATTTAGAGTACAGCAAAGGCTAAAGTTCTCTGACAGCTGCTTAGCTGCTGCTGACAATATGGATATATCCAAATAGTTTTCTTAACAACAATACAGGAAAGTTTCAGTGCTGTTATCTCTCAGAATGTGTCTTTATAGTGTTATAACCCTGGCATTTCCAGGCCTTTTCCTCCAAACTGGAGTCTTTCACTTTGTTGTTATTTTGGAGAGTTAGAATCGTATGAGCTATAAAACTTTGAAAATATCACCCCAGCGAATAGACTTGGTCGGCGAAAGCTGTCAAAGCGAAATGAGGCACGGTTTTCCTGACATTCCAGATCATCTTACAAGTGAAACCTCTCTTTAGAAGTCTGAAATGAAACTGCAATTCTTTTTGTAGGAATCATCACAAAACAGAATAGGAAAAGTACCATAATTTATTAAGCTCACGGATGCAAGAGGAAACCTTACGCGCCATTGGTTAAAAAGGGTTTACTGATGATTTCTGATTGGGAACTTAAAGTTGGAGAATATGCAAGAATGGTGAAATTAGTATGTATGCATGTATGTATGTATGTATGTATGTATGTATGTATGTATGTATGTTTGTATGATGTATGTACCTCTGGCTCACTCTCCCTTGTCTCCTCCCCACTGGTCCAAGGCTCAGGCGCCTCCTGGTGGCCAACCAGCCTCTCTGCACCCTGCTCAGAGTCAGAACCCTGTCCAGGGTCCTCCACATACTCCAGAGCTGACTCATAGGGCCCTTCGCTGTCGGAGTCTGGTGGCACCACATGCTGGGCCACAACAACAAACCTATGGCATGTGTGCCACAGGTGGTATGTGGAATCACCTCTGAGGGCATGCAAGCCATCACCCAGTGCAGCTCAACCAAGCATGTGCTTCCCGCCGGCCAGCTGATTTTTGGGTCTGCTGTACAAGCAGGGGATGTGCGCACATGTCCGGGAGTTGCATGTGCATTGGGGGGGTACTGCTGTGCACTCCGTTTTTAGCATGGGGGGGGGGGCTCTGGAATCCGGGGAGGCTGTTTTCGTCCCCCAGAGGCTTGAGGAAAGCCTCTGGAGCAGAGATGGGTTCCTACCAGTTCGCACCTATTCGGTAGAACCGGTTCGTCAAATCTACCGAACCGGTTAGAAGAGGTTCCACCAGTGGACCCGGAAAGCAGGACACACCTACAGAAGAGGTTCCAAAATTTTTTGAAACCCACCACTGGTCCTTGGATAGGATTATTTTACACTATCATGCTCCTATTTATAAAACTCAGTGCCTCTGTGGAAGGTAAGGATGACTACTGCGTTTGTGGTGCAATCAGAACATTGCGTGTGTTGAAGTTGTTTTAACGCAAACCAAAGATGCCTTTTAAAAAACAAGTTTACATCCTATTCTTATGCCTGCCAGTGCTGTGTGTGAGGGAATTTAAGGTGGTTCTGACAAGTGTCGTCGGCATCTTCATATCTGGTCACATGGGCGGAAAGCCACTCCCATCCGGTCACATGGGTGGCAAGCCACTCCCATAAAGGAGGCCACACCCACAGAGTAGGTTCGAACAATTTTTGCAACCCACCACACGGGGAGAAAAAGTTTCGCCCTCACTGTTCCAGAGCAACACAATAGATTTGGGAATTAAGATCCCAGAAGACGAATAAATGGTTGCCAAGGAAATTTTGTGGACATGTCAGATTTGAACCAGTTGTGACTTTGATCTCCTTATATAAAATATTTTCCTAACATTTAAAAAAATGGCAGTGAATGTTAATGGGTGTTATTAGGCTTAGAAAATAAATTCTAGCGGCACATTCAAGTAGATATTCTAATCATATTGCCCATTCCGTCTAAATTAATTAATAAATAAATCCCAGGGCTGCTGTACTTCTTTGGAACGGAACAACTTGTAAGGAGTTAAAAGACAATCGAGCTAAATTTGCAAAACCTCACAATCGGAGAATACAAACCGTAAGCGTTCCTTGGCATAAATAACCTGAAAATGTATTTCAAGATAAAGTCATTAAAAACAGGGGATTTCTAATACGTTCTGCAGCTTCTTCATGCTGAGCAGTGCAGAAATAATGAGGGTGCAAGGAGGGAGTTTCTACCAGGTGTCATTTCTGTCAGTAGACCATCCCAGAAACTGTGATTAGATCCTGGTAATGAATAATAAAGTGTTGTAGGAGCTGTACTGGATTTCTATATATATTCATCCCAACATTATAGTTCCTTATGCTAATCATGAACACTAACTTTCCAAAAGACATTGGGTGAATGAATAAATAGCTTAGTAACTATCCATAATTTTATATTTCTATTTTACATTTCAACAGAGCCTGAAAAGAATGTTTAAAAATTAAGTTGTCTCACACTTGATAACTCTCCTTCCTTCCTTCCTTCCTTCCTTCCTTCCTTCCTTCCTTCCTTCCTTCTTTCCTTCCTTCCTTCCTTCCTTCCTTCCTTCCTTCCTTCCTTCCTTCCTGAATTGACCCACTGATAAAAATCTAGATTGGGCCCAGGCTTGGATTTCTATTTCACTTATTAATGTTTAAAAATTAAGTTGTCTCACACTTGATAATTCTCCTTCCTTCCTTCCTTCCTTCCTTCCTTCCTTCCTTCCTTCCTTCCTTCCTTCCTTCCTTCCTTCCTCCTTCCTTCCTTCCTTCCTTCCTTCCTTCCTGAATTGACCCACTGATAAAAAATCTAGATTGGGCCCAGACTTGGATTTCTATTTCACTTATTAAATTTTATCTAATTTGGGGGTTGGGGTGTATTTGAACTTTATGAGAAATTAGGTATTTACTTCTATTAATCAATAGTAGAAATTCAAGTTTCCTAGAGCATACTATTCCTACACGTTCTTCTTTTCCAGTATAATATACTGTATCTTGTGCGTATCTTGGCTATTTGTCAACCTTTTCTCTTAATCTACATTCTTTCTACTTAGTCTGTTATAGTAGTCATTGTGAAGACATTCCAAACATCATGAATAATGAAACATGCAAATGAATAATGCATGAAGGTTCATTGTTGGGTTGAGAGTTGCAGGCTGATCGATTCATATTTTCAATGCACATGAAAGAGAGGTCGCATCCACATTTCTAAACATGTGTTTAATTTTTTTTTAACAACTTTGAGTCTCCAAGTACCGGTACTATGGAACCAGAGTTTTCAAACACACTACCCAGCAGGGTAAACTTTTAGTACACTGTTAGCAGTGGTGGGTTGCAAAAATTCCATTTATTTGCCAATCACCTCCACTAGACCGATTAGATCCCACAGATTAGGCCTCCTCCGAATTCCATCCGCCGGCCAGTGTCGACTGACGACTACTCGGAGGAGAGCCTTCTCTGTGGCTGCTCCGACCCTCTGGAACGAACTCCCCGTGGAGATTCGAACCCTCACCACCCTCCAGGCCTTCCGCAAAGCCCTCAAAACCTGGCTGTTCCGACAGGCCTGGGGCTAAAGAGCTTTTGCCCCCCCCTCGAATGGTATGACTGTTAAGTGCTTTTAAATTGTGTATTGTTATGTTTTGTCTTTTATTTTTTGTCTGTACCCCCCTTCACTGATTTGAATTGTGAGCCGCCCTGAGTCCCCTTCGGGGGAAAAGGGCGGCATATAAATATAATCAAATCAAATCAAATCAATCAAAATTTTCTGCTTGCTTTACCCAGGTAACTTTTTTTTAATTCATTCTTTCATTTATTCATAGCCATGCTATGTAATCTACTAAAAAGTCATGGTCTCTGATCCTCTGGAATAGAGATTAGACGGACCTCTCTCCCAGTCTCGCTTTCCCATTCATCCTTTCACTATCTTGCCAATTACTATGAATCACAGCAATTAATTTAATTTAAATGCAGTGGAACTGTTCTCCATATCTTTGTTTCTTAAAAGTTTGTCCCCTTTCATATTAAATGTTATAATACAATCACGTCTAGAGCAGCGCTAAATACAATATCCAAGGAGTAGCTATTGTTAAGCAAAGAGAACCAATCATACAAGTCACTCCCAAGTTTCTAAGATGCATCATACTCAAGGCCAATCACATGAAATTGGTACTCAAGGCAAGGGATCTTAATAAGCATGTCTCTCATTCTTGGGAAATAACATTCGTCAAATCTACTGAACCGGTTAGAAGATGTTCCACCAGTGGACCCGGAAAGCAGGCCACACCTACAGAAGAGGTTCTACCCCCTTCTCCCCCCCACACAGACTCACACAGAGAGAGAAAGAGAAAGAAAGGAAGAAAGAAAAAAGAAAGAAAAAGTGAGAGATGAAAGAAAAAAAGGAAAAAGGGACAAAGAGACAAAAGGAAGGAGAGAGAGAGAGAGAGAGAGAGAGAGAGAGAGAGAGAAAGAAAGAAAGAAAGAAAGAAAGAAAGAAAGAAAGAAAGAAAGAAAGAAAGAAAGAAAGAAAGAAAACACATGGCCGGCAAGCCACTCCCACAAGGTCACATGGCCGGCAAGCCACTCCCACAAAGGAGGCCACACCCACAGAGTAGGTTCGAAATTTTTTTGAAACCCACCATTGGCTTGTGGGTATGGGGGCAAGATCATGAGCTTTCAACTGGGTGAGAACCCCGGGAAACTTTCAGATTCGGGTTTCCACAGATGTACCAACATGTCTCTCTTAATAAATTGGAATTTTGAGGAAAGCTCTGCCTTGAACTCTGACTTAATTTTGGATGCTATTCGGAACGCTGACAATTTCATTGTAAGACACAGAAAATACAAATATCGCTGCCTGCCATTTCCTTGGCAGGAAAAAAGAAAGAAAACCAAAACTCACCATCCTCATTTGTTGTTTTGATGTCACTCTAGGTCTAACCTCTATCACAGAGGAAAATAGGATAGCATGTTTATAACAGAAATATTTTAATTAAGATATGAATTAAGATCTCCCTTGTTGACTTAAGTTAACGTGACCCATAACATTTTGATTTGCCCTTCTCTTTAGGTATGGAGACGATACTTTTGCTCTATAATTTTCTAATTATTCAATCACTATCAGCTGCTTGCACGCATTTTTAGACACAAATCTATTGAAGCTAACCATGCTTTCAGAAATAAATTGTATTCATTTAATCTCATATGAAACATATACACTTTTTAAAAAATTCTCTGTGGGAATGAGTTGCTTTCCATACAAGGCGATAACACGTTTTAGACGGAGCAAAAAATTGATATTGTCCTATCATCTGAACTTATAAAACTGTTCTAAGGAAAGTCAACAGCAAAAAAAAAATGTTCAATATATTTTCTACATTTTATAATTATGTCTCTTAGTTGCATTGCTCTTTGGTTGAATTTACTATACGCCAGTGAAAAAATAATCATCTGTGACCTTTATGTTTAATATAGGTCTTTACTCATCAACTACTGTGTTCATCAAGCATGCAAAATTGCAATAGTGCTGGAAACAAACCCTTTATAACCAATGCTTGCATTTACAACTTCCGCACTGTCCCTCTTTCACTGTGCCGAGGTAGCAGTTAGCAGTTAGCTGTTAGCAGTTCGACTTATATACCGCTTCATAGGGCTTTCAGCCCTCTCTAAGCGGTTTACAGAGTCAGCATATCGCCCCCAACAACAATCCGGGTCCTCATTTTACCCACCTCGGACGGATGGAAGGCTGAGTCAACCTTGAGCCGGTGAGATTTGAACAGCCGAACTGCAGAACTGCAGTCAGCTGAAGTAGCCTGCAGTGCTGCATTTAACCACTGCGCCACCTCGGCTCTGGAGGTACTTGGATGAACGACACTTTGGAAAGAAGGCAACAGCAGAACGCTTTTATATTATAGCTAATAAAATTACGTGATTGTGCACTTGCTGTTAACCAGGAGGTGAACTCAGCCAGGGAAGTTTTTAAATTTTAAATACAATAAAGAATGTTATAAGGATACCCTGGAAAAAAATATATTAGAAAACCGTGCACATTCTGAAGTATATCAGTGAAATATCATCTGAGATGGCAAAGTTCAGGATTTCACAGCACCTTAATATTGCAGCCTGTGCATTGTCAATAGATATGATATATATCCACTTTCCATTTGGGATTTAGCTTGCAGAGAGATTCCGGGGACGAAGATAAAAATGGAGGAATGACAGCCACACGAGCTCAAACCTGTATAAACTCCGTCGTCAGGAAGAAAGAAAAAAAAAACGTTTGCACGGTTTATTTGGAAAAGCAGCCTTGTTTTCCGAGTCGTGCAAAAAGACATTTTGTGAGGCATGGAAGCTCCAGTCTCAGTCAACCATCCTCCTCCTCTGATGAAGGGTTATCATCCGGCAATGCTTACACACTTTCAAACATACTCATTGTTGTTTTTAATGCTTTGAAAAGGACAGGAATAAAAAGAAAGCCCAATTACTCAAGGATTAGAAACTGTTCTGTGCAGAATTACAGGTAGTCCTTGACCTACAACATTTAGCAATAGCAATAGCAGTTAGACTTATATACCACTTCATAGGGCTTTCAGCCCTCTCTAAGCGGTTTGCAGAGTCAGCATATTGCCCCCAACAACAATCCGGGTCCTCATTTCACCCACCTCGGAAGGATGGAAGGCTGAGTCAACCCTGAGCCGGTGAGATTTGAACAGCCGAACTGCAGAACTGCAGTCAGCTGAAGTAGCCTGCAGTGCTGCACCCTGACCACTGCGCCACCTCGGCTCTTGTTCGAATGACAAAAGCACTGAAAAAGTGACTTACGATCATTTTTCACACTTATGACCGTTGCACCATCTGCATGGTCATGTGATTTACATTCGGATGCTTGACAATTGATTCATACTTATGACGGTTGCAATGTCCTCAGGTTCATGGGATGATCTTTTGCGACGTTCTGACAAGCAAAGTCAACGGGGAAGCCAGATTCCCTCAACAACCATGTTACTAATTTAACAACTGCGGTGTTCAGTGTGGCTAAGTGTGGTTAATTACAGTCAACGAACGTGGCAAGGAAAGTTGTAAAACGGGACAAAACTCACTTAACACATTTCTCAGCAACCTAAATTCTGGGCACCCTTGTGGTCGTACGTTGAGGATAAATGTAGGAGCTTGCATTTTGAATGGATTTTAGGATTTTGCCCCTGAATTTGGTGATTATTTAAATCCGTATGTGCATCTCCGTATCTCTCTCTATCCGTAATTGCAATTTTATTGAGCAACTCGGTGAAGGGAAGTCTTTGAAAAGTAAAACAATTGCAATTATTTACATTCCTTTGAAATGCATAATTTTTTCTCTAGGGGGCACCTGGAAGAGACTATGGTTGTTTTAGCAGATTTTCACCATCTATTTTTTTTCCTCTCCTCATGACTTGCGTGATTACAACTATGCCTAGCAGATGTGGTGTTTTCATCGGTTTCGTTCCAAATGTGGCAAAAACGGCCTGACAGTTTTTATGAACGCATGGGCTCCTTAAAAGAGCTGTCAATGACTGTTCATCAATGTGTCATTCCTGACTAATCCTTGGCAATGTTTTTCAGCATCCTCTGATACTTTGTGATAATGTTATTTTTTAAAAATATTTCTGGTTATCCAGTCATTTCAAAACTAGCCAAGAGCCGTAAGAAAAAGGCCCTATTCATAATAAGCTCAAAGAGCGGAGAATGGATATACCCAATGTACCAATTTGGAGAAAAGAATTGGGCGGCAGGCTGCAATCTGTATGTATGTACTGCAGAAGTGGGTTTTAAAGTTTAAAGTTTAATAACATTTATATGCCGCCCAATCCTGTAGGACTCCGGGCGGCTTACAATACAAAATAAATAAAAAAAGAATAAAAGGAAAGAAAAGATAGAATTAAAAAACACACCATACACACCGTTCTAAGGGTTCCTACCAGTTCGCACCTATTCAGTAGAACCGGTTCATCAAATCTACCGAACCGGTTAGAAGAGGTTCCACCAGTGGACCCGGAAAGCAGTCCACACCTACAGAAGAGCTTCCAAAAAATTTTGAAACCCACCACTGGTCCTTGGATATGATTATTCTACACTATCATGCTCATATTTATAAAACTCAGTGCCTCTGTGAAAGGTAAGGATGACTACTGCGTTTGTGATGCAACCAAAACATTGCGTGTGTTGAAATTGTTTTAACGCAAACCAAAGATGCCTTTGAAAAAACAAGTTTACATCCTATTCTTATGCATGCCAGTGCTGTGTGGGAGGTAATTTAAGGTGGTTCTGACAAGTGTCGTTGGCATCTTCATATCTGGTCACATGGGCGGCAAGCCACTCCCATCCGGTCACACGGGCAGCAAGCCACTCCCACAAAGAGGCCACACCTACAGAGTAGGTTCGAACAATTTTTGAAACCCACCACTGATGTACTGGTTTGCTTTGTACACACATGAAGGCCCAGAAAGATAAATAGCTTCAGGACCTGATAGGGCTTAAAAGGTATAAGTCAGAGTACAGGGTATAGGCAACCCATGGCTCTGGAGCTGCATGTGGTTCTTTCATCCCTCTGCTGTGGCTCCTTGTCATCGTTTGGCTCCACAATTGATAGGGCTTTCGCTTAGGACAGGTAGAGGAAAAGGATGCTGCTCTAGAAGGAGACTCTATGGTAGGGGGGAGTCAGACTTCCGGTCAGCAGAGGAAAAATGATGCTGTACTAGGAGGAGACTCTATAGTGGGAGAACCGGATTTCTGGTTGGCTCCAGAATTGAATGGGGGGGGGATGGCTTCCGGTTAGGACCTTTGTGGCTCTTTGAGTGTTTAAGGTTGCCAACCCCTGGTATAGGTAAAAGTGCAGAAAGGAACTAACTGCTTGTTATCTATTCTTGTTTCATGAATTAAACGTTAACGCGGTTTCTTGCTATGATCTTGTTGTGGCTCAGCAGGAGCCGTTGGAGCTGCCACCAGACTCCGACAGCGAGGGGCCCTATGAGTCGGCTTTGGAGGATGTGGAGGACCCTGGACAGGGTTCTGACTCTGAGCAGGGCGCAGAGAGGCTGGTTGGCCACTGGGAGGCACCTGAGCCTTGGAGCAGTGGGGAGGAGACAAGGGAGTGTGATCCTGACATCATGCATTGGAGTAGTGTGGAGGAGACAAGGGAGTTGGTCCTGGATGCCCGGTAACGGAGGGCTAATAGGCGTAAGGAACAGTTACACAGTTACAGGAGATAATTGAACTCAGCTGTTGGTAATTAGGCTCTTCTCAAGACTATAAAAGGAATGACTTTCCACACGCTCATCGCAGGAATCAACGTATTCACTAGAGCTGGAGAAGCTATTGTGGCTATCTTGGCAGGCTGGATTGCTGCCAAGGTCAGTCTGTGCTGGATGGCTGCAAGGTCTAGTCTGTGTGTTAATAAATCCTTGAAGTATCTTTGTCTCGGTGTGCTTTGGTGTATGAAGAGGGGGGTGGTCAGAACAGATCTGGAGAGATCTGTGCTCAGGCAATCCCATTCCTGGTTGATCAAAGTTCATCCTCTTTAACTTAGAGGGCCCTGGATGTGCCAGGAAAGCAATCCAAACTATTTTTGCAGGGAATTCTGGGAAGTTCATTGTCAGCATTTGGACGGTAGATATGTTTTGGAAAACTGAATTGGGATCTCTGCACAGAATGATGGCTTTAGTATCCAAAGTAAAGAGACTGAGCAATGAATCAGGTCATCTATGTTTGAATCTCACTTTGCTATTAATTCACTAGAGAGATTTATAAAAGTCATTGCATGCAATATTTAAAATGGAGATACCGACATTGATTGACTTTACAGTATGAGTGAGTAAATGCTTTTGGCCTTATGGGTCTGCAGATTTCAGGAAAACACACACACACACACACACACACACACACACCACATTTTCATATCTACAGGCTCATCTTCATATATGTAATATAAGACTTTCATTTGGAAACAGAGCTACATACAAATGTGTCACCAAAACAAGACACAACAATATGCCTATGATTACAAATTTGTAACAAAAAATAAAAAAATGTTGAAAATAAATAAATAATGTGCCCATAATTGAGCAAATGGTGTGAATTGTGTAATTTGCATCATTTGTGTGATGGCTTTATGATATACATGATGTTACTTGCCCTCCTTGTGCCTACGGATACCTATGGCTGTAAGCCTGTTGTAAGAATTCCAGATAATGTACCTCAATTATATTGAACAATAAAGCACAATAAAATATTAAGTATAATTCAGCATAATCCAGCTAAGGTTCTGTCTTCCCAAGTTTTTGCTTTCAAGGATGGTGTGCTCTTGCTAATTTTGAGATCTATGTTTTGTTACCGCCCACAGACCCATTCGATCCCACAGATTAGGCCACCTCCGTATTCCATCTGCCGGCCAATGTCGGCTGGCGACTACTCGGAGGAGGGCCTTCTCTGTGGCTGCCCCGGCCCTTTGGAACGAGCTCCCCCTGGAGATTCGGACCTTCTCTACCCTTCGGGCCTTCCGGACGGCCGTGAAGACCTGGCTATCCCAGCAAGCCTGGGGTTGAGTTCCCCCCGCTACTCGAATTTGCTGTGTCTGTTGTGCTTTTAAATTGTTCGTATTGTCTGATTGTCTTTGTCTTACTTTTTGTAATTTCCCCTCCCTTGGCTTTTGTTCAGCCACCCTGAGTCCCTTCGGGGAATAGGGCAGCCTACAAATTGAATAAACTCCAAACTCCAAATTTGTTTCTTATAATGGTAACAAAAGCAGACCATCGCAGCTGTAGGACTCTGCTAAGGCTAACATGCTTCCAAATGATTAACCGTTCCATCAGAAAATAAACTTTGAGTTGCATGGCAGTAGGATGGCTGGTGAATAAATTAAACAAACAAATAAACAAACAAGCTTTTATTTTATTTATTTTTTCCCCAACAGATCTGTCTCCACTAAACTTAGTTAGGGAGCCACTTTTCATTTTCCCAGCAATGAGCAACATGGACTGGTTTTAAATGAAAGTTTGTAGCAACCTCCAACATTACATGCTGTTCTCTGAAAAAAAAAATAAACCAAACTGATTCTATTTCATAATACTATTCTTAATTTTATGGCCACGTATTTTCACATCATGTCTCTGGCATCTAGTGTTGAAAGATTTGTCTCTTCGTTTTCATAATACGTTTCATCATTGCTATCATGCTGAGCTGTATAGAACTCCAAAAGATAGAAATTGCAAATTTAGTATTGAGATTTTACTATAAGGTCAAGAAGAAAAACAAGTA
>NW_028261387.1:3930836-3968336 GCF_051295495.1 Thamnophis sirtalis
AGAGGTGGGTTCCTACCAGTTCGCACCTATTCGGTAGAACCGGTTCGTCAAATCTACTGAACCGGTTAGAAGAGGTTCCACCAGTGGACCCGGAAAGCAGGCCACACCTACAGAAGAGGTTCCAAAAATTTTTGAAACCCACCACTGACTTGCATGCTTCAATGCCAGAGTTTCTGAGCCAACATGACTGGAGGAGGAATTCTGGGAGTTGAAGTCCACAAGTCTTAAAGCTGTCAGGTTTGAAGACCCCTAGTTTTTTTTCCCTAAAGGGTTAGGTGTGCAAGGATCTTGTAACTTGGCAGCTTTAAGACCTGCATGCTTCAATGCCAGAGTTTCTAAATAGCTACTTGGACCGACCTAAGTACTAATTCATAATTTCATATCCGGTCACATGGGCGGCAAGCCACTCCCACAAAGGAGGCCACACCCACAGAGTAGGTTCGAACAATTTTTGAAACCCACCACTGGTAAGATGCTTCAATGCTGAAGACGTTGTCTCTTCAGAAGACTATTTTTTTTGTCTTTCAATCTTGCACAAATTTGCTAAAATTGGGGGGAAAAAATCAATCTGAAAATGTTGTTCATGCCTGTGAGCTTTTACTAACCAAAAAAAAAAAAAAGTATAGGATTATCTCCAGCCAGGAAATATCCCTTGAACTTCTTATGAATGCAAATAGTTCAGTTCAGTTCAGTTTATTAAACTTGTATGCCGCCCTATTCCCAAAGGGACTCAGGGGGGTTAACAAACCAATAGGGAATAGGGGCAATACAAAGGAAACAAACAAGACAAAGACAAAATCCAAAAAAACAGATTAAAAAGAAAACTTGAAAGAGAAGAAAGGGGGGTAGGAAGGAGGGAGGGAAGGAGGGAGGGAATCAAGGAGGGAAGGAAGGAGGGAAGGAAGGAGAGAAGGAGAGAAGAAAGGAGGGAAGGAAGGAGGGAAGGAAGGAGAGAAGAAAGGAGGGAAGGAAGGAGGGAAGGAAGGAGGGAATGTAGGAGAGAAGGAAGGGGAGAAGGAAGAATGAAAGGAAGGGGGAAAGGAAGGAGAGAAGGAGAAAAGAAAGGAGGGAAGGAGAGAAGGAGGGAAGGGGAAGGAGGGAGGGAAGGAAGGGGAGTAGGAGAGAAGAAACGAGGGAAGGAAAGAGGGAGGGAGGGAAGAAGAAGTAGGACCGTTGTAAGATAAGATGGATCTATGGGATGTTAAGAAAGCAATCTTCAAGTATATTGTCAACAGTAGGGAAAAATTGTTATAAATACATATTATTAATAACAGTTATGAGATCGTATAATTGTGAATGTATATATGAAATTGATAAAATAAATTTTTTAAAAAAGGATTTAAATGCAAAGAGGAATAATACCCCCCCCCCCAAAAAAGAAAACTTCACAACAGCCGCAACAACTCAAGTGGGGCCAAGAACTCATCAGCCCCAGGCCTGCCGGAACAGCCAGGTCTTGACGGCTTTGCGGAAAGCCTGAAGGGTGGTGAGGGTCCGGATCTCCACGGGGAGATCGTTCCAGAGGGCCGGAGCAGCCACAGAGAAGGGATGTACTTTATTCCTCCACTCTCATAGCACTGCATAATAGATTTCTAAAATATTTTAAAATAATTGTTCCGGTCCTGTATGTCGGTCACCGACTGTCTCAAGAACCAAAGTGTGTGGTGTATAGAATTAAAGCAGCAATTAAAAATCTCAGGGGCTGACATCTGTTTAATATATAAAGTACTTCCATTGCTTGGCGGAAGATTACCAAAGAGTATCAGAGGTCTAACTTGCCCTGTTTAAACAGACTAATTATGAAGTATAGTGATACGGATGTAACTTTGGAGCCTTTCCAAATGGAGTCATAAAATGCTAATTGGTCTGGAGAATTAGAATGCTGTAAAAGTTAAATTTACAACATAGACTGTTTTAGAAAGGAATTAACTTGGTGACCCTAAAGCTTTTTTAATATACCTAGAAAGAAAGTCCAAAGATAATGGAATCTGCAATGAACACCAAGAGAGAGTGACAAATCCACTTTCACTGGTGTGGATTAATACTACACATGCAGTATAATTAATAAGTACCGAGTTAAAAAAATATTTGTACCATATTATACAGCTGAGTGTGTTGTTGGGTAAATACCTAGGTTGTAACACTTGAGCCTTGTTGGAATTACGCCAAATTATAAGTAATGATTTAATTAAGCATCACACCCAATTAGAGGTTAAATTACAATTAATTTGATGTGTTTATTTATTTAGTCTAGGATACTGAGTTATTTAATATTATTAAATATTCATATAAACACATCAGTATGAAGCTCACTAGCGTGGGAACCTGCACTAAATTGTCATACCTGTAATCTAAACTTATTTTATATATATATAAAATATATATATATGTATGTCTCTAGTTGTTCGGGTTTTCTCCCGCGTAGAATTGGAGATGTCTTGGCGACGTTTCGACGAAGTCTCATTCGTCATCTTCAGGCTGCTTCAGACTACTTCAGGTTTGGTGTTTCCAGGACGATGGACAGAGAATGGAAGTAGTGACCTTCCTCCCATATTTGGCCATACCAGGGGTTGTAACTATCTATCTATCTATCTATCTATCTATCTATCTATCTATCTATCTATCTCTATCTCTATCTCTATCTCTATCTCTATCTCTATCTCTATCTCTATCTCTATCTCTATCTCTATCTCTATCTCTATCTCTATCTCTATCTCTATCTATCTATCTATCTATCTATCTATCTATATCTATATCTATATCTATCTATCTATCTATCTATCTATCTATCTATCTATCTCTATCTCTATCTCTATCTCTATCTCTATCTCTATCTCTATCTCTATCTATCTATCTATCTATCTATCTATCTATCTATCTATCATCTATCTATCTATCTATCTATCTATCTATCTATCTATCTATCTATATATATATATATATATATATATATATATATATGCTGGTCTTGTTGTATTCTTGTCTTTTCCCATGTAAGATTGAGATTGTCTTGGCAATGTTTCGGCAACATCTCACTCGCCATATTCAGGCTGGGTTTTGGGCTTAAAGTGTGATCGGAGCTGCCATCTTTCTATAAATCTTGGTGGGGGTGGGGGTGGAGTGCTGGCTTTGTTTCAGTAAGTGGATTGATTGGCTGTGTGGTTGTATCATGATTGGTAGATTGGTGCTGATTGGTGCTGGCTGTGTGTCCATTGTTGTTTCGTGTTGTAACGGCCTGGGTGGTGGGTGAAGCTCAATTGTTGACTAGGGCTGGTTTCCAGATGTCTGGTAGGCGGGAGGCATCGTCACGTTTATTCATGTTCGGGGGGGGGGGTGTTTCTCTAGGAAGAAGAAAAAAATCCTCCCTTTTCAAGCACCTTAAAGCAACAGGACATGAAATTAATTTTGAAGGAACCAAATTAATCTCCAAAACTGAACACTTCAACAAGAGAATAATTATGGAAGCTCTCAAAATAGAGAAACTTACCCCCACAACATGAATAAACATGACAATACATCCCGCCTACCAGACATCTCCCTCACAGAGTAACTTCTGGAAAGTCATTTCCTGCTTGAAAATTGCATCTTCACTTTCCTTATTCTCATTTTGTAAGCAATTGGCTTCTGTTTTGTTTTTGAGATGCTTTTTGAAAAATCAGAATACACAGAAAATGGCCAGAGTGGAAGAACCCTTTTAAGTAACTTTCCCAATCGGTCCAATCCTTTGGGAGTATTCCAAATATTTCTGAAGCAACCAATGCCATTTCAGTATTCAAGCTTCATCCAATGCTGACATATTACCTTAGGAGACCTAGCCAGTGAAATATCTCATTAAAGGGAAAATCATACTAGCCTCTGGAACAATAGATTTGGAATGAACCCAGAAAAGTTTGAATTGTAGTGTGAAATATTACAAGTTGTGGGTAGAAAACTTTATCCATTAATACAAATGCAAGTATTGATTTAACGATTATAAAATAGTTCTGTACTTTCGCTACTAATGAAATGGCAGAGCGTAACATCTACATCTGGAAAAGAGATGAGTGCTGAGATAAGAATATTTTTTTAAACATAACTTCTCTTCCCTTTTTTAAAATTTTCTCTTTGTTTTTTCTTTCCAGTATTATTAATTTTAAGTTGTTCTTTCTATCATGATGACCAGGCAAAATTATGAGAAAAGCATTTTGGAGAAGGAAGTGGGGAAAAAACCCCTCTCCTTTCTGATTAAATAGATGAGTGTTTATATTGGGCAACAGAAATTCACTATAATGATCAGGATGCCTTAAGATGCCCTAAGGTATAACTGAACTTTTGGCAAAACAAATCTGATTAGCAATGCCAGGCTTGCAGCCAAGATAAAAATTGAGGTGAAATAACATTTGCAGAGGAGAAGCTCCAGAAATATGTTCCTTTATGAAGAATGATAGAATTATGGAAATGGAAAGGACCACGAGAATCAACACCAAGCTTCCAGAACAACAGTTTTCTAACTTTCTGGCCAGAACACCTGTGGATTAAAAAAGGGGGAAAGCCTTAATTAATAGGCAAATCACTAGTGAACAAATTCAGTAAAACAAAAATTGTGCATGTTTTAATTTAATTATGAAATGTGTTTATTGTGGTTATTTAATTTCACAATGAATGGCCAAATTAGAGCAGTTTTAACTTGTTTCACTTTTTCTGTTTTTAACCTATTTGTGTGCTGACTGCAATTACAGCAGCTCGTAGCGAATGAACCATATCTGGGGGGGAAATCACATTAGTGTACATAAATATTTATTAGGTCTAATCTAAAACAAAATAAAAATTATACACATTTATCAAAAGGTCTATATCTAGGATGGGTACATCACTTTAATATTGTGAAACTGAAAAAAAATGTCATTTGGGATGTCAGTTAGAATAAATCCTTCACAAAATAAAAATTATACACATTTATCAAAAGGTCTATATCTAGGATGGGTACATCACTTTAATATTGTGAAACTGAAAAAAAATGTCATTTGGGATGTCAGTTAGAATAAATCCTTCACTTAGGAATGCTGATGTACGTAATTATAATATGCAGAATAGATAGAAGTAGTGGATTAACATAGTGAAATTAAATTACATTTTTCCCCATAATGAATGCCTGGCTGAAGCCACTTAAGCACCCATCTTCTTCCTACTTAGCTGCTTTTGCAAAAATGATTCTCACATGTTTATTCCAAGTCTCACACCAGAGTATTTGGTGCAATCCTAAATTTCTTCGTTCCCTCGTAGTTTAATGGCATTTACGTCTAATAAACCTTGATTATTAAGCAGATCTCTTGGGCACACAGACATGCATATACACATACACTTCGAGCAGTGGAAAGTGAAGAGGGAGAGATTGCTCTTGCAGAGTTCAAACTGTATGTTTCAAGGGTGTGGAAGGACAGGAAGTAGGTTTGGTGAATATGCATGTAGGAAGTTAATACCCACCCCTCTCCTAAAAGAATGAAATACCCTAGGACTTCTGCAAGAGGGGCGTGTGCACAAGTAGTCTTTTTATAGTCTGGAGAGGAGCCTAATGACCACCAGCTGAGTGCAATTATTTCCTGTAACTGCGCAACTGTTCCTGACGCCTATCAGCTCGTCAGTGCTGGGCATCCAGGAACAACTCACTGCTGGCTTCTGGATCACACTCCCTTGTCTCCTCCCCACTGGTCCAAGGCTCAGGTGCCTCCTGGTGGCCAACCAGCCTCTCTGCACCCTGCTCAGAGTCGGAACCCTGTCCAGGGTCCTCCACATCCTCCAGAGTCGACTCATAGGGCCCCTCGCTGTCAGAGTCTGGTGGCAGCTCCAACGGCTCCTGCTGGGCCACAACAGGGTGACATGATAGCAGTATTCCAATATTAGAGGGGCTGCCAGAAAGAAGAGGGTTTCAAGTATTTTTCAAAGCATCAGAAGGCAGGCAGGCAGGAACACACATACACACCTGCACGCATGGATGCATTCATGCACAGGTCTAAGTTACATTTCCCCCCCAGTTTTTCACTGTACTTTTAGTCACGGATGCTAAGAAAGTTTAAACCATTAGTGTGTACTCCTCTTAACCTCCTCTCCAAATTATCTGTGTTCTTCTTTGCCTGTTCAGATATCTGGTAACCCCAGGCACAGATAAACCTCTTGTGCTGAGCTCAGTCTATAGAGGAGATGCCGAGTTTTCATAGCCTCCAGCAGGAAGTCCGATAAATTCCTTGTAACTTTTTAAACTCTACTTCCAAGGGGGGGGGGAAACCCCTTGAAACTCTGGTTAGCTTGCCTCATTTTTCATTCTGAAGTGTGTTCTTTTTCCTCCTCTGAGTCAAGTTCAACTCCTGCTGATTCACAGACACATCCACGTTGTTTTATTGGCAACAATATGCAAGTAGCGTGCCGTTGACATCTTTGAGAGATTTCTTTTTCCCCAAATGTCAAATGCAGGTTGCAGTTTGGGATTTCCTGGTGATATCTCATCAGGCCAGCCCCTGACTAGTTTCCAAGCCACCTGATGCTAATGAAACTGCTTTCTAGCAAAAACCTAACACATCACCAGTCACATTTTAACATATCTACATTTTCAAGAGATTTTTTTAAATTTATTATGCATTTTAATCAAAGTAATTAATATAAGAAATTACACATGTACACTCTTACATCAAAACCTTTAATGATGGAGATGCTCCTATGCATTGCACACACACACATCATGCCTGCCCTTCTGCCTGCCTGCCTGCCCGCCTATCTCTCTGTCTGTCTGTCTATCATCTATCATCTATCTATCTATCTATCTATCTATCTATCTATCTATCTATCTATCTATCTATCATTTCTCTATCTGTCTGTCTATCTATCTATCTACCACTTCTCTATCTACCTGTCTGTCTGTCTATCTGTCATCTATCATCTTTTCTCTATCTGTCTGTCTGTCTGTCTGTCTGTCTGTCTGTCTGTCTATCTATCTATCTATCTATCTATCTATCTATCTATCTATCTATCTATCTATCACTTCTCTATCTACCTGTCTGTCTGTCTATCTATCATCTATCTATCATCTTTCCTTTATCTATCTATCTATCTATCTATCTATCTATCTATCTATCTATCTATCTATCTATCTATCTATCTATCCTTCTATCTATCTATCTATCTATCTATCTATCTATCTATCTATCTATCCCTAATCTATCTATCTATCTATCTATCTATCTATCTATCTATCTATCTATCTATCTATCTATCATCTATCATTTCTCTATCTGTCTGTCTATCTATCTATCTACCACTTCTCTATCTACCTGTCTGTCTATCTGTCATCTATCATCTTTTCTCTGTCTGTCTGTCTGTCTGTCTGTCTGTCTGTCTGTCTGTCTGTCTGTCTGTCTATCTATCTATCTATCTATCTATCTATCTATCTATCTATCTATCTATCTATCTATCTATCTATCTATCATCTATCATTTCTCTATCTGTCTGTCTATCTATCTATCTACCACTTCTCTATCTACCTGTCTGTCTATCTGTCATCTATCATCTTTTCTCTGTCTGTCTGTCTGTCTGTCTGTCTGTCTGTCTGTCTGTCTGTCTGTCTGTCTATCTATCTATCTATCTATCTATCTATCTATTATCTATCTATCTATCTATCTATCTATCTATCTATCTATCTATCTATCTATCTATCTATCACTTCTCTATCTACCTGTCTGTCTATCTATCATCTATCTATCATCTTTCCTTTATCCATCTATCTGTCTGTCTGTCTATCTATCATCTATCTATCATCTATCATTTCTCTCTCTGTCTGTCTGTCTGTCTGTCTGTCTATCTATCTATCTATCTATCTATCTATCTATCTATCTATCTATCTATCTATCTATCTATCTATCTTTTTACCATCTGTCATATTATCTATCTATATCCTTTATTATTTTTATGAATAACGCAAGATGACAAACTTATTAGGTACACCAACCTCCTAATTTTCCCAAACAACACCCCTTGTAAGGTGAGTTGAATTGAGAATGACTGCTCCAAGGTTACCCAGTCAGTTTTCACGGCTAACATTTTATCCCAGTGCAAGCATATTTGACCCTCATGCACTTCAAACAGTCATTTAGTTGTATTCCTTCTTTATTAATTTTACAAATAAGTCAAGGTGGAGAACATATCCAACATACATTCCCTCCTCCTTTTCCCCCACAACAACAACCCTGGGAGAGTTTAGCTGAGAGAGATTGACCCATCTTTCAAAGTCACCCATCTGGTTTTCATAATTAGCTAAGGTGGGACTTGAAATTTGTGGTGTCCCATTTATTAGCCTAGTGCCTTAACCACGAGATAAAACTGGTTATCCTTTATACTGCTCAAATGTTTAATAATTCTCTACATTTATGTTTTTTTTTATTTGGTGGTGCTTTTTATGTGCTAATTATTTAAAGCTCTGTATTAAAAGTTCTTTCTGTGTTGAGTTTTGTCCCAGGCAAAGGGTTGAATTTAAAATAGAGCAACAAGAAAATGGAGGATATTATGGGGTTAAGGATGAACATTAGAAAGGATGACAGATCAAACTGAAAACTCTTAGAATGTGGCAAAGAGGCCCTTTCAAAATGAGAAAAGAAAAGAAAAAGTAATGAGTGAAAATGTTGATTTTATTTATCGTTATTTATTTATGTTCCAGTTAAACAACACTGGGAGTAGATCTTGACCTTAGTCACATCAAGAAAAGAGCAATTTGCAAGCGGGAAACCTGTTGCTTCCTCCTTGTTGTTCTAGGAGTCTGTTGTATATTAGCACACATTTTATTTATAAATCAGCCTTCCAGCACAGCTGTGTGTGCAGGTCCTGAGGCTTACTCTACAACTGGAGTGCTTCATTTTAATCTGCAACATGTGCCTTTGCATTAGAAAAACTCATAAAACGCAGATGAGCAATCTCTACTTCTGCTGCTATTATGTTCTATACTTGTATGTAACACTGGATGGCATCATAAACAGAATGGATAATCTGCCATATTGTTTAATATGCGTGCTTAATGAACCACAATTTAAAAGTCATTACCCTAACAGATTTACTTTCAGATTTCATTATTTAGATTTAAGGTATCTCATTTTTTTTTTCAGTTCAGGGATAAAACATAAGCATGTCCACTTATTAGGGTAATTTTATTATTGGACTGGTATCAATACAAGGGATGCCCCTCTGTTTAAGGCAATACAGATAGTTTTCGGCTTATGGCCATAATTGGGCCTGGAACTTCTGTCATGAACAGAAGACAATTGTTAAATGAGTCCTACCGAATTTAAAATCTTTTTTTGGCACAATGATTAACCAAATCACTCTGGTCCTTAAGTGAATCACATGGTTGTTAAGCAAATCCAGATTCCCCGATTGAGTTTGCTTGTCAGAAGCCTTTTGGGAAGATAATAAGTTGTGATCACATGCCCCCAGCATGCTTCAACCATCATAAATATACATGCCCATTGCCAAGTGCCTGAATTCTGATTAGGTTTCCAGTCTGTGTGATCCTCTGTTGTAGTTTCCAACCAGTTTTTGATTTGAACCCAGAAGATTTTTGACCATCTTGCATTGTGTGGAGTTAGGCCCGTATGATTTCTCACGTTTCCAACACATAGTTTACTTTAGTTGATTTGTCTTGTATGCCGCCCACTCCCAAAGGACTCCGGGTGGCTCACAATAGACAAGGGAAGGGGGATAAATAGACAAAGACAACACTCTAAAAACGCAACATTCACAATTTCCGTGGGGCTGGATGTTTCACAAGCACCCTGCTGGAGCAGCCAGGACTTGGTGGCTTTGTGGAAGGCCAGGAGGGTAGTAAGGGTCCGGATCTCCACGGGGAGATCGTTCCAGAGGGCTGGAGCTGCGACAGAGAAGGCTCTCCCCCGGGGAGTCGCCAGCCGACATTGGCTGGCAGATGGAATCCGGAGGAGACCTAACCTGTGAGATCTAATCGGTCTAAGGGAGGTAATCGGCAGGAGGCGGTCTCTCATAGGATAAGTTTGAAGATATTTTTGCAAGTCTCGCGGGCGGCAGATGCCATCTATAAAACATTTTATACTGGTTTTCCTTGTATGCCACAGACATGGTCAATTTCAAATTTATTCCCCAGAATTTTTTCCCATCTTTCCAATTCAATGTTATAGCTGAGATTTTGTGCCCATCTTACTATAGTTTCCTTGACAACCTCCTCCTCCATTTCCTATTTCAGCAGAAATTTGTCTATTCTCCCAATCATTTTCTTCTCTATATTTTGAATTATCTTATCTAGTTCCTTTTGTTCCAGTTGTAGTTCATATGTTTTAATGTCACTATTGTATCTGGATTTGATTTGCATGTATGTAAGCCAATCTATCTTTATGCCTTGATCTGTCAATTCTTGTATTGTGCATGTAATAGTTTAATTCCTTTGCCTTCCATCCTACTTTGTATAAAGCTTTGAATACAAATAGATATTAAAGGTAATCTTCGACTTACAACTACAACTGAGCCCCAAATTTCTGTTTGTTAAGCGAGACATTTGCTAAATGAGTTTCGTCCCATTTTATGACATTTCTTCCCACATTTGCTAAGTGAATCTCTGCAATTAGCAATAGCAGTTAGACTTATATACCGCTTCATAGGGCTTTCAGCCCTCTCTAAGCGGTTTACAGAGTCAGCATATTGCCCCCAACAATCCGGGTCCTCATTTTACCCACCTGGGAAGGATGGAAGGCTGAGTCAACCCTGAGCCGGTGAGATTTGAACAGCCGAACTGCAGAACTGCAGTCAGCTGAAGTAGCCTGCAGTGCTGCACTCTAACCACTGCGCCACCTCGGCTCTCTTTTTAACATTTTCTTCTTAACTCACAAATGTTTACATTTTCAGCCAGAATTTGAGTATGTAAACTACATTAATGTCTTTTTTTTATTTGTGTATATATAATATAACAAAGGCAACAGTAAAAATATTGGGTTTCTGTCGTGATGGACTCTTGTGACGAGCCGATTGACAGAGGATGGAAGAAGTTAGCTTCCTCCCATAATTGGGGCCTACCAGGGGTTGTGACTCTAAATATATACATTAATGTCTCTGTACATGCTGGTTATCTATAATTACTGAACGAACAATGAAGTCAGATTCCAGGTTACGTTAATTCTGCTCCTGAATTTAAAATAAAACTTTTAAACTAAGAGTAAATCTTAACCTAGTGTTTGCAGTGAGAAAAAAAAATCTATCCCCAAATCAAATTTCAAAGAAAAAGAAAGAAGGAAACTTATTTAGCAAAGGAGAAAAACAAACGTTGTCGCTTTAAATCGGAACTGAGCATGCCTGGCTGTGGAATTCTTGGAGTTGAAGTCCACAAGTCTAAAAAAATTGCTGCCTCACCAGCCATAAACCTCACCACACGTCACTGCAAACTAGCATATACATAAATTCCCCCCCCTCCCAGTTGAATACTGACAAGCTTATTTCAACAATAATAATTTCCCTCTCCCTTTGCAAAGCAGGCACGCAATCCATAAACTTGTGCAACACTATTTACCCAACCCATTTAACCTGATATCTACCTAGTTAACATAGTTAACAGGTAAAGCCAACAGCAGAGTTCAACTTTTTTTAAAAAAAACTGAAGTTTTCTAAAGGAGGCAGAATTTTAACAGCTGAATTGTCTCCTTCAGAAGCCTGAATTTCTACTCACCCCATATTGTCCAGAAGAGAAAACCATGTGCTTCTCACAAATACAAGAATGACATTGTAAACAGAACCAGAGGAAAGAAAATGTATGGGCAGAATGTCTTACTATTGTATTTCCCCTCAGGGAGATAATGTGCTATACACACACACCAACACATACATCCCCCCTCCCCCCTCCCAAGGGGGCTCATTTAAGCAATTTTTTACAGAGAAAATAAAGCAGTGGGCACTAATGGTTTAAGGTTGAATATAAATACACTGCAAATAATTGCTTTTAGAATCCCCATTGAAGAGTCACTTGTGTAAATACTCATAGCAGAAATTATTTTTATTCCATTTTAGATTATGAAATGACATTTAAAGTCTGGCTAGTTAACTTTGTAAGAGTAATGGGATTCTGTGGTTGTCAATGTGTGTTTCTAAAGTTAAGGCAATCCATAAATTGCACAAGGTAGCTGAAGGCAGCTGCTTAAAATGCAGACAAAGCTCTTCTTGTTCTTTGAATGATAATGTGTTTTTCAGAAGGGAAAAAAAAGGAGAGAGAGAGAGAGAGAGAGAGAGAGAGAGAGAGAGAGAGAGAGAGAGAAGGGAAGAAAGACTGGCCTGTTATCAAATAGTTTATCTCCTCTTCTTGTTTCTGCAGCAGCAGGAGGAAAAGGAGCTAGTTTTCTGCAGCAAGAGAATAAGCGAAGAGCGACTTCATTTTAAGGAGCAGGTCCACGCAAGTGAATTGATGTCATTCCCATGAGATATTGCGTCGTTTTTGAGGTGACCCCAGGATCACTTATGTATGATCATTCTCCCTTGATTAAATTCTGCATCACAAGAACTGTGGAATACTAAGCAGATTGACAAACTAAATAAAGCTTGGGAAGGAAGGGAGGAAAGGAAGGAAGGAAGGAAGGAAGGAAGGAAGGAAGGAAGGAAGGAAGGAAGGAAGGAAGGAAGGAAGGAAGGAAGGAAGGAAAAATTAGCATTGAGGGGGTGGTTTCCAGTTCTTTGTTACCATCAGAGATTATTCTGACCTAGATAATTAATTGAGTAAAAAAGCTGCATTTTAAGCTCAAAATTATGCAGGACTATAGAAACTGCTGTGCTACTCCTCATACATGTGCAATAATATGTGGAGATGGGATCGTGTTGGTCTTATGAGATAGACCAGACAGGAAACATGACCAGTTGAGCTAGTTCTGCTTTCTTCATAGATTACATTAACAGAATCTTGTAAGTGTGAAGGTACTTGTGTCCACATACCCTTCTCCCCTTTACAGCTCAGTTAGGGAGGATCCTTACTAGCCCTTTTTTATCACTCATATTTCCGCTGTGGGCTAAGTTGCCTTTTATCTGACTGTTCCCTTGTTGCCTCTCATTGCCATCTCTCTTCAAACTCATCCCCACCAGTGGTGGGTTTCAAAAATTGCTCGAACCTACTCTGTGGGTGTGGCCTCCTTTGTGGGAGTGGCTTGCCACCCATGTGACCGGATGGGAGTGGCTTGCCACTCATGTGACCGGATATGAAATTATGAATTAGTACTTAGGTTGGTCCAAGTAGCTATTCAGAAACTCTGGCATTGAAGCATGCAGGTCTTAAAGCTGTCAAGTTACAAGATCCTTGCACCCCTAACCCTTTAGAAAAAAAAAAACTATGGGGTCTTAAACTTGACAGCTTTAAGACTTGTGGACTTCAACTCCCAGAATTCCTCCTCCAGTCATGTTGACTCAGGAACTCTGGCATTGAAGCATGCCAGTCTTAAAGCTGTCAAGTTACAAGATCCTTGCACCCCTAACCCTTTAGCAGTGGTGGGTTTCAAAAAATTTTGGAACCTCTTCTGTAGGTGTGGCCTGCTTTCTGGGTCCACTGGTGGAACCTCTTCTAACTGGTCTGGTAGATTTGATGAACCGGTTCTACCGAATAGGTGCAAACTGGTAGGAACCCACCTCTGATCCCCACATAGTATAAATGGTTACAAAGGGTATCCACATCTAAACTCTATCTCTACTGACTCAATTTTTCTGATCTCTATGCCTAAAAAAAGAGAAATCATTGATGACTTTGGAAGCATTTGAAAGCAAAAGTCTTCTAATTCACATTTCACAGAATGGAAAGACTAGATTCCCAGGATGTTATTCTTAGCTCTAAAGAAAACACAATACCCAAACATATTCCTATACATGTAGTAACTAATTTTATGAGAATGTCTAGAGATAGAGAAAGAGAATGGAGCAACCTTGTGAATGAAGACACCAAAGTGTTGGCTTAAGAAAATTGACTTGATTTATATTGAAATGTGGAAAACTTGAAACTCTTATGGATCCATTGTTTGCTTCTTCAGCTCCATACACAGTCTCGTTTCTGTATTGTATACTCGTAAAATGCCAGCACTATTTTGCATGTTCAAGTAAGAAAGAAGAGTTAATCTCCAGCGTTCGGATCCTGATGAAAATCAGTGTCAAGCATCCAGTTCTTGGAAATCTAAATCATTCTTGTTTGGGTCTACATAATCGATTAATGCAACAAAAGATGTGCTGGGTATAGCTTGATGCACAAATCATACCATGTGGGCAGAAGTACATCAGTGGTGATTAGCTGTCACACTCATGGACTCACAAATAGCATCTGTGCAGTTCATCTCTCCTGTCAGGCCAGTTGTGTTACTCTGTGCTTTTAATGGAATGTATGAAATCAATATCAACTTAGCAGTGGCCAAATGATCTATGATTTGAACAGCATGGCTTTGATGGATACCCCTTTTAAGGTAGATGTTTAAAGTTCAAATTAAAAAGAAAACTCAGCATGGAACATGAAGTGCACTCGTGGAAAGGAGAATGCTTGCTTTCCCCCATTGAGCCTCACTTCCCCATTTGATTTCTTCCTCCCCACCTGTGATTGAAATGGGTGTGGAGCCTTTTAAGATTTTTTTTAAAAAAAATGTGAAACTTCTAAGCACAAGATGCTGCAACCTAGGCAACCATTTGTAATTAATTTTAAGCACTAGCTGTTTTGTGATGCACATAAAACCTGACAAACGTTCTCGGAAGGATAGTTTACTTGATCCTTCTTTGTACTCAAAAAAAAAGGATGGAAATATCTCTCAATAGAGCAAGCACCACAACCACGGCAGTAAAGTAGCGCTGAGATTCCTGAACAAGGAATCAGGGAGTGGCAGGAAGAGGAAGGGAAGAAGCAATGTTTTGGGAAAAAATGTTTAAAAAGTTGATATGTTAGTCTGAAGAGAGTTACCATTAAATTCTCTCTTCCAAATCATGTTCTCTAGGTTCAGACTATTAGGAAATTGTTCTCCTAACACAGAGATAATTCCCTCCTTCCTATCACTTTAGTGAAAGTCCAACAGACACTAAAAGGGGTTTAAATAATTTAGCAATAGCAATAGCAATAGCAGTTAGACTTATATACCGCTTCATAGGGCTTTCATCCCTCTCTAAGCGGTTTACAGAGTCAGCATATCACCCCCACAATCTGGGTCCTCATTTCCCCCACCTTGGAAGGATGGAAGGCTGAGTCAACCTTGAGCCGGTGAGATTTGAACTGCCGAGCTGCAGAACTAGCAGTCAGCTGAAGTGGCCTGCAGTACTGCACCCTAACCACTGCGCCACCTCGGCTCTCAATTCAGGATACTGCGAGAGATAAAATGGTTAGAGCTTATCCAAACACGGCAGCAATATTATCGTTAATTTTTTATACTAAATTCAGAGACATTCTCGGCTTGAGAAATCCTGAAACGTGGAGTTGAGTTGGAGTCTGTTGTTTTTTTTTTTATAAAATACCTTCCTGACTGGGATTTGCTGTCAATTGCGAGGGGGAAGCCATGGTTTGAAACTGGGTAGGTGATTCTTTAGAGAACGAATTTGGGGACCAGCTCTTTGGATCAATTTAGCCCTGAATCCCTTTGCCATGTGAGACCCTGCTGTGTGGCTAAAGCAAGCACTTGACAAGTTCTGAACAATTTGAAGGGTAACATTTAAGGACACAGAGCATTTGCTGCCTGAGGCGATGCTCTGAAAGAGGCTTGGCATTAGCCTGCCCAGGAATTCACAAAACAGTTTTAAAGAATCTTTAGGAAAGTAGAGAGGAGGGGTTACCCACTTAGAAGTGTTTGAGTTTTACTATTTCTGACTCCATCTAAGATGAAAAGTATTAAAATAGACGATTAGCACATCTGAACCGGTTCAGTTTCTATTTTCCAAAGTCTCTTTGAATTTGTTTGTTTTTATGAAAGAACTTTTAATATAGGGGGGAAAAGATCATGAAAAAATCTGGGGAGGAAACAAGACCATCTCTCTACATTCAAAATGTTTCACACTGATGTGGCATTCAGCTGATTAGCAAATAAAATGAAAACTGTCTAATAAGCTACATTCAAATTTAACTATACTAGGTAAGTAAGATCTTTATTACGGTCAAAGTCCAGCAATATACATTTGTCTTTACACTATATTAAAAATACTAACATTAAAATATAATTAGAAGTATTTACATTAAAAGTGGATAATAACATTGTGGTCCAAAGATTGTTAAAGGTATGTCCAGATAATTGGTACAAGATGGTGCTATGCTTCTGTAGCCAATTTTTTTCTTATCCAAGTGTCTCTCACAAACAAACCACGACCGATGAACGATGAACGTTGACTTCTGCAACCAGGGTGTGGCACCATCCGTCCTTTTATCTCCAGAAGACGACACTAATGAGCCCCAGCTGTATTGTTAATCCTGCATCCTGACTCAACTCACAGCAAACTTCTGCTGAGTCATAACACTCGGCCAATAAAAAATTCTATATGTTCTATATATGTTCTGTATAAGAGTGCTGCATTAGTATTTCAGTCCAAAACGTGTAAACAATTGGCACATCAAATGAAACTGAACCAAATCCCTCCTGGCTTTGACTTCTACTAGTTGCTTGACCTGTAGTTGTGAGTCCAACAAGACCCCCCCAAAAAATCTCAGGCCAGCTCTTTCAGTTAATTGGCAACCTAACCTAACCCATACCTGCGAGACCGCCTAGGGCCAGCATACCTGCGAGACCGCCTACTGCCACACTCCTCCCAAAGGCCGGTGAGATCCCACAGGGTGGGCCTCCTTCAGATGCCATCAGCGAGACAATGCCGGCTGGATTGTCAATCCTGGAGGAGAGCCTTCTCTGTGGCTGCTCCGACCCTTTGGAATGAGCTACCCCCAGAAATCCGGACCTCACCCACTCTCATGGCCTTCAGAAAAGCTGTTAAAACCTGGCTATTCCAACAGGCCTGGGCCTGTTGACCTCATTGTTGAGGTCCAGCCCCGATCGCAACGAATGTATGTGTGTTGATTTTAATCTGTTTTATTTTCATTTTTTATTATTTCTTTTTCTTTTGTTGTAAGCCGCCCGGAGTCCTCCAGGATTGGGCTGCCTATAAATTGATTTAATGAAATAATAATAAAATAAATAAACTAATTTAGGGATTGAGATTGAACCAGGTTGAACAAACCATTTCACCCTCCAGGAATTTAGTAGGAGATTCTTTTGGATCCATTGAAAACCTCCTGTCAGCTCCACATCCTTGACCTGACCCAGAATGGTAATAAATAATTCATTACTCATCACAAACCAATGGTTTCCTGTCTCGGGAGTTAAAAGGATAGAGCGCCGAGCTGTACGTCAACTTGCACCAGAGTTCAACCGCTCTTCCCTCATTCCTAATGACTGGTCCTATCAATCATGTAGGAGAAGCACTCTGGAAGGGTACTATCTCCCACTTCTTACAGCAGCAGGATACCATGGTTGAAGTTACTGCACAACAGAGAGAGGTCATTAGAACTTTGAGTCAGACAAGTGTTCCTCTTTAGAAATATATATTTTATTGATGGTCATTTCATTTTAATATTATTTTTTGATTTATTCCCCTTCATTGTACACAACCCATAGTTGTAACATCGGGACAATTTACAAATATAGTAAAAGAATAAATAATTTAATATACAATTACCTGCAAGGATGTCCTGTTTCATGGAGAGTTTGGTTTAAGTGTGGATCTAAATTAATTTCTTCTGCATTCTGTTTTCATTCTGTTCTTCCTACTCTTTAAATATATGCACCAAATTAGCTCAACAACATAGTATGAATCAGCACTTAAATATTAGCACATGTAAGAATGTGAATTGACATTACCTTTGTAGGAAGTTAGCCCACACCCCTCTCCTAGAAAATGAAATATTTTAGGAAACATTAAAAAGACAGAATATTTCCCCCCTAAAAGGGAGGCAGAAACTCATCCCTCCCCTTTGTCAATGAGCCATTAAGACCTGAGTCAGAGAAACATGTTTTTAGGCAGGAAACAGATTCACTCTTAATAGCTCCCCCACCTTTGTCAATGGGCCACTAAGGCCTGAGCCAGCCTATTCTCCATAACCAAGATCTATTCCATCTCATTGCACCACCCACCAAATTGCAACCAAACTTAGCACACAACCTACAAAGTTAGCTAAGCCCCTGGCTGTCTGACAACCAATCAGAATACATTTCTTACACAGGAACAGGAAACAGAGAGGTGGTGCATAAAACCAGGGACTCTAGCAGAGGTGGGTTCCTACCGGTTTGCACCGGTTCGGTAGAACCGGTTCGTCAAATCTACCTAACCGGTTAGAAGAGGTTCCACCGGTGGACCCGGAAGTAAGTTCCGGAATGCCTGCCCCGGCCCTGTCGCTCACTTGCTCACCCCTGCCTCTCCTCACTGTACTTATTTTAATCTTATTTAAGTAGTAAGTGCAGAAAATAATAAATTTCCTTTTTTATATCTTCTTTTTGTAGATCACCCATTGGGGCAAAGAATTCAGTGGCATTATCTTGGCCACTCCCATCCGGTCACATGACTGCCAAGCTATTCCCACCCAATCACATGGCCGACAAGCCACTCCCACAAAGCAGGCAATACCTACAGAAGAGGTATGACCCCTTCCAGTCCGGCTTGACCCCTTCCAGTCCGGCTTCAGACCTGGTTACAGCACAGAAACCGCTTTGGTCGCATTGACCGATGATCTCTGGAGGGCCAGAGATGGAGGCTATGCATCCATCCTGGTTCTCCTTGACCTCTCAGCGGCTTTCGATACCATCGACCATGGTATCCTTCTGCGACGACTGCGGGAGGTGGGAGTGGGAGGCACTGTTTTACAGTGGTTCTCCTCCTACCTCTCGGACAGGTCGCAGTCGGTGTTGGTCGGGGGCAGAGATCGTCCCTGAGGCCCCTAACATGTGGGGTGCCACAGGGTTCGGTCTTATCCCCCCTACTATTTAACATTTACATGAAACCGCTGGGCGAGATCATTCGGAGGCACGGGATAAAATACCACCAATATGCGGACGATACGCAACTGTATCTGTCCGCCCCGTGCCAACTCAATGAAGCGGTGGACGTGATGAACCAGGGTCTAGAGGCCGTTAGGAACTGGATGAGTGCTAACAAACTGGTACTCAACCCGGACAAGACCGAGTGGCTGTTGTGCTTCCCTCCCAATAATTTGGCTAATGTACCAACACTTAGGCTGGGGGGGTCAAATTTTATACCCCTCAGATAGGGTCCGCAACTTAGGAGTCCTCCTGGACCCACAGCTGACTTTTGACCACCAGCTGTCAGCTGTGACCAGGGGGGCATTTGCCCAGGTTCGCCTGGTCCGCCAGTTGCGGCCCTACCTAGACCGGGAGGCTCTCACAACAGTCACTCGAGCCCTTGTGATCTCTAGGCTGGAATACTGCAATGGGCTCTACATGGGGTTGCCCTTGAAGTGCATCCGGCGACTACAGTTAGTCCAGAATGCAGCCGCGCGAGTGATAGTGGGCGCACCGCGGTTCGCCCACGTTACACCCGTCCTCCGCGAGCTGCACTGGCTACCTGTTGGTCTCCGGGTGCGCTTCAGGGTACTGATGACCACCTTTAAAGCACTCCATGGTAGTGGATCTGAGTACTTGAGAGACCGCCTCCTGCCGATTACCTCCCTTCGACCAATTCGATCGCACAGACTGGGCCTCCTCCGAATCCCATCTGCCAGTCAATGCCGACTGGCGACCACACGGAGGAGAGCCTTTTCTGTTGCAGCTCCGACCCTGTGGAACGATCTCCCCGCTGAGATCCGTACCCTCACCACCATCCAGACCTTCCGCGCAGCCCTCAAGATCTGGCTCTCCCAGCAGGCCTGGGGATAGGTTCCTAATTCACCCGCCCGAGTGTTTGATTGTTGAACGAACGTTGTGTTTTACTATTTCTTTTTTTTTTCTTTGTTCACATTTTGTTTTGTTTTTGATGCTGCACTTCCCTCCCTTGTGATTGTAAGCCGCCCTGAGTCCCCTCAGGGAAAAGGGCGGCCTATAAATTTTAATAAATGAAATGAAAAAATGAAAGGTTCCAAAATTTTTTGAAACCCACCACTAGCATCTCTGACTTTTTCTGTTCAGGAACTCAAGCCATGTGATCCTGTCCACCATTAAAACCATCTTTCCAAGCAGCCTCTAAGTTTCCAGTATCTCCCCCCCCCCCCACTTGGAACTGAAACCCAGATGGACATTTCTTCTTACAACTTAAAGCTTCAATATTTATCTTCAATATGAAATAACAGCCTTACTATATTTTGAGGTTACCTGTGAAGTACATCACCTTAAAGCGATGAATTACCTGCCCGTACTTTCAACTCAAACAGGAACATGATACCTGAAAAACGGTCTGATGAAATCAGTGACGTGCGGTGAGGTTTATGATGGCTGGTGAGGCAGCAATTTTTTTTAGACTTCGTGGACTTCAACTCCCAGAATTCCACAGCCAGGCATGCTCAGTTCCGATTTAAAGCAACAGCATTTGTTTTTCTCCTTTGCTAAATAAGTTTCCTTCTTTCTTTTCCTTCTCCCTTCCCCTCCTTCCTCCCTCTCTCCTTCCCTCCCCTCTCTCTCAAACACACACACACACACACACACACACACACACAAAGTTGCACCAGGAGGATGAAGTTTGAATTCCTCCCCCTCCCTCCGACCCACACATACCTTTTCCAGCTGTTTCAGAAAGGATTTCAACTCTACTCTTGCCTGCCATCATGAAAAGGGGAAAAAAATGTAAAAGGAAAAAGGCAAGAGCTGAGGTCAGGCTGGGCTAGTTGGTGCCAGAGTCACCATGTGGATGATTCTGCTTAAGTGTTTAAAAAACCCTCTTAAAAAGCGCCCTCTACAGGAGGCGGCAGGAGAACGACGCGCCTCACCTACGTCAGGAATTTTCCAGTTTTTAACCCTTGCTTAACTCTGCTCGAGTGATCATAAAAAGTCAGACTAGATGGGGCACGTCGTTCTCCTGCCGCCTCCTGTAGAGGGGGCTTTTTTTAGAGGCTTTTCTAAACAGTTAAGCAGAGTCATCCACGGTGACTCTGGCAGCAACTAGCTCAGCCTGACCTCCGCTCTTGCCTTTTTCCTTTTACATTTTTTTTTTCTTTTCATGATGACAGTGGTGAGGCTCTGCCTCCCCTGACTGCACGTCCCTGGATGAAATGTATGCCTAGGACCCTGTTTTAAAGCTACTTATTGATGGTCAGATCCAAGGCATTCCTTTCTAATAAGTTTTCCTTGCTGTTTTCTTAAGGCAGTGTTTCTCAACCTTGGCCACTTGAAGACGTCCGGACTTCAACTCCCAGAATTCCCCAGCCAGCATTCGCTGGCTGGGGAATTCTGGGAGTTGAAGTCCGGACGTCTTCAAGTGGCCAAGGTTGAGAAACACTGCCTTAAGGAATGTTCTTGCTGTCTATGGGAAGTTAATAGTTAACTTTAGAGGAAAGGGGTCATTTAAATGACCTTTTTGATGACTTCCATCTGTGCATACATAGATTGTGTCTCTAAAGGCTAGATTATAACCTGTGCCATCTGCAAAGAGAAGCAAATGAGCTCGCTCAGCCCCTCCCGTGATTCATTCCGCCACCATCAAGCAGAAGTTACAGCAGTCATATCCCTTCCATAATGTACTTGGTGACCCAGAAAATCCATCCTGCTGTACTGTGCATTAAAGCAATTAGACACGGTGTTAAAAATCAAGGATTGGACCACATTTAAACCAACCAGAAAGATCGATTTCTGTTCAAATTTCTGTTCGAGACTACTCAAAACTTCTGTTCAAGTTATAAAATTGCTGTTCCTAGAGAAAAAAAAACTATAGTTTTTTTTTAAGTTAATTGGAATTTGAATAAGAAGCAAAGCATATAAAATGTTATTGATCTAAATATACCAATACACCGCTCTTTGGGTCATCCTATTGATTCAAAACAAATTGTGTTTCAATCACAATTTCTGTACACTTCTTATTCTTTCATGTATAAATGTCATCATTAGAGCTGTTGACCGGTGGCCGTATAAATTTGTTTAATAAATAAATAGATGGAGCCAATCATGTGAATGATCTAATTGTGTTGCTACTGACATGGGGCTCGGGTGCAGAGTATGGTGTTTTTTTTTTAACGGGAGTATGGTTTTTATATTGTGGATTTTTTTATTGTTGTTGTAGTAAGCTGCCTGGAGTTGCCTCTGTATCAGTGGTGGGATTCAGCCGGTTCGCACCTATCCGGGAGAACCGGTTGGTAACTTTCTAAGCAGTTCAGAGAACCGGTTGTTGGAAGGAATCTCCTTTTGGTTTTTCCCCACTTTACAGGGCTAATCCTGTAAGGAAGGCAGGAAGGAAACATTCTGGTCTTGTTTCTAGCCTCATCTTTATTGCCCTGCTTACAGAAACTGCCTCTCCGGTTCACCCTTATTCTGTTGTAACAGCTAAGGCAAAACATCCATTGACATGAGTGACATTGAGTTGGCCACACCCACCCAGTCTCAAGACCACCAAGCCACGCCTACCCAGCTGGTCATTAGGGCAGAGGACCGGTTGTTAAATTATTTGAATCCCACCACTGCTCTGTATGATTTGGGTGCCCCATAGAACAACTCAGGCAAGAGTAGGTGCGAACTGGTAGGAACCTACCTCTGGGTAATATTCATCAAGGCTCTTGGCCATTGTTAATGTTATTTTCCACAACTTTATTTTTTCTTGGGTTACCAGATCTGGTTTGAAAAACATCTTGGCAACACTAGAGGGCAGTAAAGAGAAACAAAATCTTCTCAATATTGCCTTGCAGGGATCAGCTGGAATTTTGTAACCAGATCTGATAGCTGTTTTTGTTTTTAACTAATTTGGCAGTATTTCTGTATCTAATAATGAATTCCATGAACTACTGCAGACTTTCCATGCTTTAACTATGTGTTGTGTACATAAATATTTCCTTTATCTCCCTGCACTGATTATTATTCAGTGCAATATTATTCCGTTGGGCTATTATGGAACAGGAAAGAAAGAAAGAAAGAAAGAAAGAAAGGAAGAAAGAAAGAAAGAAAGAAAGAAGGAAGGAAGGAAAGAAAGAAAGAAAGAAAGAAAGAAAGAAAGAAAGAAAGAAAGAAAGAAAGAAAGAAAGAAAGAAAGAAAACCACTATATTCACTATATTTTCACGCCATGCAAGAATTTTATATAAATGCTAATACTTTCTCTTACTGAACATATGACAATGTTGTAACGGATAAGAAGTTTGAGGAATTAGGAGGAAGAGCTAAGAATTGACAATGGAATGACATTTACCATTCCAGAACTTATTCAATGTAATATTGGCATATGAGGCAGAAGGGAGAACTTGAATGCCCACTGCCTTACTGTCACATGATCTCCTTCTTGGTCTTAGAGGCTGACAAACTCATTCCTATAAATAGTGAAGAGTAGTACACATTCACACAATCAGGATCTATGCAGACCAATTCAACACGCACAACCCTTCATGTAAATAGTTGGAATTGTCATGCTCAGAATTCTGGGAGAAGAGAAGAGAAGAGAAGATGGTTTCTGGTAGCCACATGGGATTGCTAGCTAAATGTGATTAATCCTCTAAGAATTTATTTATACCTACATTTTAGAACAGATACTCTGATATAGTAGCAGAAGCACTACTTTGCAGACAGGGAGAAATTAGGGAAAAATCAAGAGCGGCAAGGTTCAAAGAAATAAACAAATTAAAAGTAAAATGTGAAAAAGGCTCAAAGGTTCAAAGAAATAAACAAATTAAAAGTAAAATGTGAAAAAGGCTCAAAGGTTCAAAGAAATAAACAAATTAAAAGTAAAATGTGAAAAAGGCATGGCTGGGCGTTTCTTACCTCAATTAATCATTTTTTTCTGGCTACATTAATTTATACACCTGGGATAAATATACTCATGCCCAGATGCAGATATAAAATAAATTTACTTTAGGCTAAAATTTTTTAAAAAAACATCACATAAACACCTTGCTTTTTACGATGCATGAATTTTAATATATGTTTATTGACATTTGTAGAGATAGTAATAATGAGTACTGTTAGGAATATAATCTAACGGTTGGGTTGGCAATATATGAATCATGTAACAATGCTATACCTGTTTCTTTAAATCATACTGTAAAATGTGATTGGTTGCTGTTTTCCTCAATCGGCCATAAGAGGGAGCCAGAAGGACTGTTAGCTCTCTCTCTGTTTGTTAGATCCTGGGCTGATCTGATCTGAGTGTTTTGGAAGCTGGCTGTTAGAAAGTGTCGTAAGCTATTGTAAGTTTTGCAACTGCTAGAAAACTTTGAGGCTGTTTGTATGATTATGGACTTTGTTATTTGGATTATCCCTTAACTGAAAGACGTTGATGACTGACTGTCTTATCCGTGTATGACTTGGACTGTTTGATGGACTCTGATACCTCTATTTTCATGAAAGTAAAAGCCTATTGAAACTGCAGTGTCTCTGTATGCTGGTTTGTGTGTTCTCCAACAACACTCTCACAACGCTTCTCTGAACGTACTCGCTCTCCCAACGGGGAGCTTACCTAACAAGTACGTTTGCGAACTTAGAAGAACTGCTAAGTGGTAAACATTATTTTGTATTCATTGAAACAGTTTCTTATTGTTGCTAGATTGGCAGTCCATGCATAAAAAGAACCAACGTAATGTAGTTTTGTAAGCAAATAAAACAAAATGATGATCCAATTTTTAATACATCCATACTTCATGCTCTTAGTTTTATGATTCATATTTCACGTAGAAGAAATAGCTGGTGATTGTTCTCTGCTATCCATTGTCACTTTTATCCAGTGTTTATTTCTCGCTTAATCTGAAATTAACAGCAGACTAGATCAAAGCCCATCATTAGCAAAGTAAGTCTGAAAAAAAATTGTTAAGCTCCTACATTGTTTGTGTTCTTGTCTAGGGAAATCAGGAAATTCAGGTAGTTCAAATAAAGATTTATTGTAAGCTTAATCTCTCTATGAGAACCTGAACTATTAACAGTCAAAGCAATTTGGTGGTAGATAATGAATTCATGATGGGCTGAACTCAGATCTCATAATGATGTGTTTGACTCATCCCTTGGGCTCACCCTGGTTCATCTCCTCAGTTGTATCACATATGGGGGGGTGGATTTTATAGCAATAGCAATAGCAGTTAGACTTATATACCGCTTCATAGGGCTCTCAGCCCTCTCTAAGCGGTTTACAGAGTCAGCATATCGCCCCCCACAATCTGGGTCCTCATTTTACCCACCTCGGAAGGATGGAAGCTGAGTCAACCCTAAGCCAGTGAGATTTGAACCGCTGAACTGCTGAACTAGCAGTCAGCTGAAGTGGCCTACAGTACTGCACTCTACCCACTGCACCACCTCGGATTTTTCATTGGGCTGCAGAAGCAGAATAATCAGAAGTATGGAATGGAGTCTATTGCAGTAGAAAGGGATGAAAAAAATTACTCCATGTTTCAAGGCAAGTAGAAGAAGTGGGAGAAATGAGTGAGAACAGGGAAAACACTTGGGGTGTAGGCAGTCCAGAAAGTGAACAGGAAAAAAAAAGTATTAACTATGACCATATATTGCTGCTGAAACACTGTAGACTTATTTTTGCGGTAGGTCAGGAGTAGAGCAGTTCTATTTCTTCCCTACATGGAGGAAATTGCTTGTTGGATTAATTATTTGGAGTAGAACACCCTGGGGAATGAGTGAAAATTAATTTCTGCTTAAAGGTTTATCAAAAAATTGCATGTAGGATTGTCCAGAGATCAAACCTCATTAGAACTCTGCATGGATGTTGCCTAGGAACTAGTTAATGCCAATGAAATATGATGGCTTCTTGGGTGAATTCTCTGGAATGTATACAGTAGCATGGATTTCAAAGCTCTCCAAGTCTTCCACTCCTCCCTGAAACAGAATTCTTCTTATGAATCATGGCTACTACTCATTTGTTTTGCTTGGTGCTTTAAATATCCCCTAATTAATTAGTTAAGAGCAATCAATAATCCTAAAAGTAGTGGTCAATTTTGTCACACATTTAAAAAAACGTTTCTTGCCCATATAGCAATAGCAATAGCAGTTAGACTTATATACCACTTCATAGGGCTTTCAGCCCTCTCTAAGTGGTTTACAGAGAGTCAGCATATTGCCCCCAACAATCTGGGTCCTCATTTTACCCACCTCGGAAGGATGGAAGGCTGAGTCAACCCTGAGCCGGTGAGATTTGAACCGCTGAACTGCTGATCTAGCAGTAGCCTGCAGTGCTGCATTTAACCACTGCGCCACCTTGGCCACTACTAGGGGATACATGCAACAAAATATCCTTAAATCTCAGGGGCTAAGATGCTGAGCTTGTCAATCAGAAGCTCAGCATTTCAGCAGTTCAAATCCCAAGCGCCACGTAATGGAGTGGGCTCCTGTTACTTGTCCCAGCTTCTGCCAACCTAGCAGTTCGAAAGCACGTAAAAAATGCAAGTAGAAAAATAGGGACCACTTTGGTGGGAAGGTAACAGCGTTTTTACGCACCTTGAGTGTTTAGTCATGCCGTCCACATGACCATGGAGACGACTTTGGATAGCACTGGCTCTTCGGCTTTGAAATGGAGACAAATACCGCCCCCTAGAGTCGGGAACAAGTAACATGCATATGTAGGGGAACCTTTACCTTTACTAAGGATTTAGCAATAGCAATAGGACTTAGACTTATACACTGCTCTATAGTGCTTTAGAACTCTCAGCAGCTAACAGAGTCAGCATATTGCCCCTAACAATCTGGGTCCTCATTTTACTGACCTGAGAAGAATGGAAGACTGAGTCAATCTGGAGCCCCATCAGGATCGAACTCTAGGCTTTTGGCAGAGTTTGCCTGCAGTATTGCATTCTAACCACTGCACCATCTCAGGGTTTATCAAATTATCACTAATTCTCTACTATGGAACACTTCAGAATTGATGTATTTCATAATGAGTCTGAACTACTCGGAGGGGAAAGAGGTGGAGAGTGGAGAGGCATCTGCAATGCCACTTGATTAAAAGAAAGAAAGGAACATTAGATATTTTACTGGATACCTGTGGTTATTTTGCCTCATTGTTCTCATGAAGCTGGCACTCACTTCCCCAGGGAACCCAGATGTTCAAGAAAAGAATAGCACAACCTGTTGTAGGTGAAAAATGCAATAGATTTCATTTTGGCTCCATACCCAAATAGCGTTCTACTTAGCAATTTTCCCCCTGAGATTTATCTATATTTCTCCCACATGGATTTTTTTATCATCACCAAAAAAAAAAGTGCTTGAACTCATATATGTGAGGATTTCCCCACCTCAAGCATTATTATTTTCCATCCAATAAAGTGGAGATCACAAGACAATTATGACCATACTTGGTAAATATCATTGCCTAAGCCCATTATAATAACTCAAGAAAGGTTCATCTTACGATGACATTCAGTTTAACACTCAAGAGTTTCTTCTAGTAAATCTATAGTCACAAAAATATTTGATTTTGTCTTTTTAATGCTCTGTCAGTGCCTTCATTACTATACATCCTGTGACTCACCTGGAAAGCTGTGGGAAGCTCTGATTAAAAGTTAAAGGTGAAACATGGGCATACTTATTGGATAGAATTGTGGGACTATTAACCGAAACATCCATTTCTGTAGTCTGAATCTACATTTAACTTATTAATTAAATAACGCCCAGTGCTCCATTTTTTGACCAAGTTTTAGGAAGAATCACCAAAGTTTAATGTAGTGTGAAACAGAGAAGTAAAATTCAAATATTACCTTTGTATAACTGCTATTGAGTTAGGAAACTTTTCAAACATGGTTCGTTTTGTTGTTTTAAAGAAGTGTTAAGATTTGAGAAGCGTTTAATGCACAGGTCAGTTTATTATCACTGATACCATTTACTATAACTATTACATGTGAGAACCAACTGATTTAGTTCCATCCCTTGCCATTTATTATTTACCCTAAGATGGAAAGGTGTTATTGAATTTCTGGAGCATTGAATATTGCCTCTAGCTGCAATTCCTTCCTATTATTTGTTGGGTTTTTTTTGGGGGGGGGTTTACTGTTGGCTACCCAAAGTCACAACAAATTGATGACCACATAAATTGGGTAAATAAATGTATAAGTAGAAAAGTAAGGGAATCAGGAGAGAAAAAAACTTCTTTTCACATACAGTAGTTTTTTAAAATCTTTTAATGACCCCCCCCCCAAATCTCTTAAATTGGGGTGAAGTCAGAGCAACTGAACAGAGCTAAGTGTTTCCTGGCCAGATGCCCTTCCTGTTGCCAATGCAGAGTGTCAGCTCCAGCTGCCATTCGGGTGGGAGGGAGACAACTGGGCCAGCTGCCAAGACTTGTGCTTACTTCCTCCACAAACAGTCCAGCTGAGAACTCCACAAAGCTATTCATGATTCACTGCCGGAAAGTTTCCACTAAGAACATTCCAGAACTGATAACTGACTCAAAACAATCCATGATTGATTGCCGGGTGGTTTTCACTCTGGATCACGAGGTGATGGGTGTGCACGTGCATGGGGGTGGGGTTTAGCCTAATTACCAAGTAACTATAAAAGGTTGTGGGGAGCACCGGATGTCAGCCCTGACAATTTATTGCCTTAGTGGTTTGTTGGTCAGTTCATGCCATAGGAAATTAAAGTGCATTTTCTTTATTAGCAGATTTTTTTTTCCCTTATACAACACCTTACAGTCATTACATTAACATTGTTATGTCATCATACTTGTACATGTATATAATATTTCACTTCTATATTTACACACCTTTATACAGAGTTATCTATCTATCTATCTATCTATCTATCTATCTATCTATCTATCTATCTATCTCTATCGATCTATCTATCTATCTATCTATCTATATCTATATCTATATCTATATCTATATCTATATCTATATCTATATCTATATCTATATCTATATCTATATCTATATCTATATCTATATCTATATCTATATCTATATCTATATCTATATCTATATCTATATCTATATCTATATCTATATCTATATCTATCCATCTATCCATCTATCCATCTATCCATCTATCCATCTATCCATCTATCCATCTATCCATCTATCCATCTATCCATCTATCCATCTATCTATATAGTTTTTTGACTTAATTAATTTTATTCTTGTTTTGCAGCCATTTGTACCAATTGTTCCAAATTTCATAATATTCCGACTCTTCTTTATCTTTTAATTTCAGTGTTAATTTGTCCATCTCTGCACAATCCAAAGTTTTTTTTTAATCACTAATTTGTCCGAGGGGGTATTATTTTGTTTCCAGCATTGGGCAAATGCTATTCTAGCTGTAGTTAGCAGATGTGTTAATATGTACTTAATTTTCTTTGTATATTTCCCTTTGATTATTCCCAGTAGAAAGATTTCGGGTTTGTATTTTATCTGTTCTCCTGTAATTTCTTGCACCCATTTCCAAATTTTTGTCCAATATTTTTGTGTTTCTGGGCAAGTCCACCATATGTGATAATAAGTCCCTTGTACTTTTTTACACTTTTACATTTTCAAACCTTTTTCATTAACCTTTCGGAACCTGACACACACAGTTCACAGCAGATAATAACTCATTGTGCCCAGAGAGAGAAATATCTGCAGCTACCTAGGATCGAACTCACAGTCTCCTGATCATGAGGTGAGAGCTCCACCTATAGGCCACTGCACCACTCCTTTTCACATACAGTATCAACTACCATAAATGATTCCCTGTATTATTATTTTTTAAGTTTTGAAAACATTTAAGGTATCATAAAAAATTGACAGTTGAAGACTCTTACATGTCACCATAATATAAAAAAGATGTGGAGGCCTCAGTAAGAGTGCAGAGAAGACCAACAAAGATGATAAGGGCTCTGGAGGCTAAATTGTATAATGAATGGTTGAGCGGACTAGGTATGTTTAACCTAATGAAGAAAAGGCACAGGGAAGACACGATAGCCATCTTCCAATACTTGAAGGGCTGCCACAGAGAAGACAGCATTGATTTATTCTCCATAGCTCCTGAGAGAACAGGAAGTGATGGGTGGAAGCTCATCAGAGCGAGATCCAATCTGGAAAGGAGGAATTTCCTAACAGTGAGAATGATTGATCAATGGAACAGCTTGCCTCCCAGTGATGGATATGGGTGCTCCATCACTGGAAGTTTTCAATGAGAGATTGGACAGCCATGTTGGTATAAGGACTTCTTTCTTGGGCAGGGAGTTGGACTAGAAGACATCTAAGGCCTCTTCCCATCCTATGATTCTATGTTCTGTTAGTCCTTACTATCTAGATAAGTGGGAAAATGTGGTCTCTAGGAAATGATGTTGTAGAACTCCCAAAAATACAGCCAGCAATGTCAAGGATGAAAGCTGCCTGGAGTTGCAGCTGAGAGTTGCAGGTTAGCAGTATCTGAAAATCTCAGGTTACCCTTCCAGTAACAAATATTGAGTTTCCCCTCCAAATAAACTTTTCATGAAATTGAAGACTAGAGAAAGAAGAGATAGCTTTAGGCATGTTTCACATGTAGACTTCTTGAACTGGAGAGGTGATTTGTAACAATTATTTATAAACCATCCTTAATTCCAACACAGTGAATAGAACATGATCTAAAACAGTAAATTTCCTTTTTTTCTATCTTCTTTTTGTAGGTCATTCTTTGGGGCAAAGAATTAAGTGACATTGACTTGGCCACTCCCACCCAGTCACATGACTGCCAAGCTACTCCCACCCGGTCACATGATCACCAAGCCACTCCCACCTGGCCACATGACCACCAAGCCACTCCCACAAAACAGGCCACACCTACAGAATAGGTTCTAAAAAATTTTGAAACCCACTACTGCCGAGTGTGTGCACTATTCATTGTAAATTGTTCTTTGCGCATGTGCAGAACAATTTTCAATGAACTGCGCAGGTGCAGTCACTAAAATTAAAAATGGCGATAGCTCAGCGGTGGCAAGGGAACCGGTTCGGGGGCATGGCAGGCCTGGGTTGCTCCCGGTTCTGCGACCCAGGCCTGAGTTCCACTACCGGTTTGGCTGAACCAGGTCGAACTAGGAGCAGCCCACCTCTAGACAGATCCCTCTCTAGTTCTCACAAAAGAGGGGAACAAGGAGGTTCAAACTCCCAAGTTCTGTTACTATAGCTATAAAAGTAGTCCTGGGCTCTATGACATTGGTTTCTTTGTCTGGTCTATCTTGTTGGACTGATCAGGCCACAAGAGTGGGAGCTGGTCGAATCTCTGAGGACACTCCTTCCAGTGGCAGAAAAGGCATCCTTCCAGAGTCTCACAACATCAAGATTGTGCACGGTGGAACTGAGCCCTCCAAAGAAAATTGTCAACTAACAGTTAACAGTAATGCAGCTAGACAGAGAAGAAACCTTTCCTTGATTGGTAGTGGCAAGCACTGATGTTGTGAATGTTCTACACTGGAATTTGAAGCAACTAATTGTTAGCCTGTGAATTGGTTTGCACGCTAAATAGTACAAGGTTACAGCAAAGTTCTCCCCTGCTTGAGGAAACTGCTTTAAAGGTTACCTTTCCTTGGTGCGCGTGTCAAGTTGAGAACTTGATTTTCACAATGGCTTTGACACCTCACTCAGTAGCAGTTCAGAAAACTTAAAGTATATCTCAGAAGTACTTAATGTTACCTTAGAGAAGAGTGGCAGGTAGGTTAGAGAAGGACAGCTAGTTCTGTATGGATATATGCTGTGCCTCCTTGAATTCTGCTGCCCTAATTATATTGGTTAAATAAATGAATATTGGATGTGCTATCATGCAATTGCATTCATGCATTTTAAGGCAGAAGAGAAGAACCCCCTCATCAGTATTATTAATAATTTAATAATATTAAGTTAGTAGTTATGGTTAATAAGGTTGGTAGTCAGTTCAGTTTCTGAAAAGTTAAGCATGAAACAGCAGCAGTACTAAAATGAAAGAGCTTTGGGTTGATACAACAGATACAAACTCAATGTAAACTGCTCCAAATCTGATTGTAGAAAATAAGACTTCAGCAACAGAATGGTCAATGATCTGTTGTTACATCTTCAAACCTCCAAAACTTTAACCTTAGACTGTCTACTGTTGACCTCACCCCATTCCTAAGAGGTCTGTAAGGGGCGTGCATAAGGGCACCAGCATTCCTACTATCCCTGTCTTACTGGGATTTTACATTTATTCATATCCATTTCCTGTATTCATAATCATGTTAATATTTATATTGGTTATCTTATACATGCTTGACTTAGCAGTGGACCTATATACCGCTTCATAGGGCTTTCAGCCCTCTCTAAGCGGTTTACAGAGAGTTAGCATATTGCCCCCAACAATCTGGGTCCTCATTTTACCCACCTCGGAAGGATGGAAGGCTGAGTCAACCCTGAGCCGGTGAGATTTGAACCGCTGAACTGCTGATCTAGCAGTAGCCTGCAGTGCTGCATTTAACCACTGCGCCACCTTGGCTCCTTGACAAAATAGATAGATGATAGATAGATAGATAGATAGATAGATAGATAGATAGATAGATAGATAGATAGATAGATAGATAGATAGATGGATGATGGATGATGGATGATGGATGATGGATGATGGATGATGGATGATGGATGATGGATGATGGATGATGGATGATGGATGATGGATGATGGATGATGGATGATGGATGATAGCCAGGCAGGCATAGGCATAGGCATAGGCATAGGCATAGGCATAGGCATAGGCATAGGCATAGGCATAGGCATAGGCATAGGCATAGACATAGACATAGACATAGACATAGACATAGACATAGACATAGACATAGACATAGACATAGACATAGACATAGACATAGATACTGTCAGCGTTCAAAGTATCACGTAGAATTAAATCAGAGTCCAAGGCAAAACGATCCTTAAAGTTCCAATTTAATAAAGCAGACATCTTAGGCACATCTGAGTTAATCCCAATTCTGGAAATTACAGTCTTCTTTTTTTTTCAAAGACCTTATACTTCTGCAGCTCAGTTCCATAAACAATCTATTTGACGTCGTGGAAGGTTAACTATTTGATCTGAGGTTCCCTTGCAAATGCAGACTTGTGTGTACTTATCTGTATTGTCTAAGCAGAGCCTGCTCTCTCCCAAATATATCTCTAAATAACAATTTATCAAACCACTCTAAAGCATCTCTCAAGTTAAGTAGACAAGAGCAGAGGCCTCAGAAAAGGAACTGAAAACCACGGAGCTGAACGTTCCAGAAAGATGTTTTGCATCAAAATTATCAATATCTGCTTGAGCAAATCATTGAGTTGAGCTCTGTGCAGCCATTCAGGTAGCATACATGAACAGAGCTGGCTTTAGTCCTAACAAGGCAGGTAGCAAATGATGTGTGGTGTGGAGAGATCAATAAAGCAATTTTTCGACATTCCTTCTGTTGTAGTCAGACTGGTTTGTTCCACATTGCTTGCCGTACTATGCAAAAACAGCCAAATGATTTCTATGTGCTAGAAACCTGGTCCCTACTGCCCACTAGTGGGCGTTCCAGCTTTCATGGTGGGCGGTAGGGGTTTGCTGTAACTCTGCTTTATAAATTTTATAAAGTAAAGTTACTTCCCTACTTTATAAATCACCATTACTGTAGAACCGGTGGGTGGTTAGAAAATTTTACTACTAACAGCAGTGGTGGGTTTCAAAAAATTTTCGAACCTATTCTGTGGGTGTGGCCTCCTTTGTGGGAGTGGCTTGCCAGCCATGTGACCTGGTGGGAGTGGCTTGCCGACCATGTGTTTTCTTTCTTTCTTTCTTTCTTTCTTTCTTTCTTTCTTTCTTTCTTTCTTTCTTTCTTTCTTTCTTTCTCTCTCTCTTTCCTTCCTTTTGTCTCTCTGCCCCTTTTTCCTTTTTTTCTTTCATCTCTCTCTCACTTTTTCTTTTTTCTTTTTTTCTTTATTTCTTTCTTCCTTTCTTTCTCTTTCCCTTTCTCTTTCTGTGTGAGTGTGTCTGTGTGTGTGTCTGTGTGTGTCAGTGGTGGGTTTCAAAAAAAATTGGAACCTCTTCTGTAGGCGTGGCCTGCTTTCTGGTGGAATCTTTTCTAATCGGTTCGGTAAATTTGATGAACGGGTTCTACCAAACTGGTGCGAACTGGTAGGAACCCACCTCTGACTAACAGAGATACAAAAGTGGGAGGTAGGTATAAAAAGGTTTACCCTTGTGCTAGATCAAGAACTAAGCTTCATCAGTCAGTCCAATCTGCAAGCAGAAAGAAGGGGGAACATCCCCATGGGGTTTGTATTTCAGTATCAACTTCCAAAATGGCGTTGGGTCAAAGCCATGCTGATTTGTGCTCTTTTAATTACATGGTAACCAGGGAAATCTTTAGAGTTGGTTTTCACTGACTGTGCTGATATGATGTGTCCAATAAACTTTCCTGCCTTGGGGTTCTGATTTCTTTGGATGTGTTACTCAGAACACTGACACCTTGACTGATGACTAGCTTATTTTATTTTTCAAATTAAATATTTCCAAATTAAGTCTTATCTCTGAGAATGGTAACAGGGTTCTGAAACCTAAGAATTACTTAATCATATATATCAGCCAAGGCTCTTACTGTCATCTATTCTCAGACGAAAATTTTTATAGAATAGCTATAGTCCCAATTATAAATATTTTTATAATACTATACATTCCCACATAGACACAGGGAGAAAGGGAGGCCGTATGATTTTAATTTTTCAACATTATAAAATATTTTTTCAGTATTATAAAATATTTTGAATTTTTGGAATAAATTCAAAGATATATCACTGTAGAAACATTATGCCCTTTATTATTCAGTGAGGGCTTTCAGTAAAAAAAAATAAAAAAGCAATATCTTTGAGACATTTGCAGTGTAATTATTCTCTATCTGCTTTAGTACTTGGATAGAAAAACAAGTGAATAGCAAATAACAAAAAGATTAATCTTATTAATACCAACTTAGCTGGAATTTGAAGACTCGGTAGCAATATTGTTTTCCCATGACAAACTCTTACGGTACACATTATATTTAAAAATATTATGATTTTCAATCAGCCTATGACCTTCTATAGTTTTAAGTAGGTTCATTTGATGTGATGTTGAACCCATGTGTGCATTAATTCTTCAGGATACACTGGAAAGTTGTTTTCTGTGATTACATTAAAGGTCTATAAACTTGGAATTGATTTTTTTTTCCCCTCCTAAAGTACGGTACACTGTAAAGAAAAGGCCAGATACTTAAGTAACTGCCTGTTCAACCATAAAAATAATCTCATAGAATGTTGTGACATTGTGAGGAAAAGACAGAGAAAGAAAAACACCCTCAAAGCTGATTTAGATATTCAGTGGAGCATATGATAACATTTTCATGGGCCCAAACCTCAATGAGAGAGACAATCGTATTTTTTTCAAATACCTTTTCCACAACATATTTGCTATCTGGTGACAAAAATATTCTTGTGATTAATTAAACTTACCCGTGTCTTGTAGCTTTCTCATTTGTGTTTTGGTTCGTTTGTGTTTATTAATTTATTATACATTGTCCCAGGAATCAAGTACTGAAGCAGAAGAGGAGAAATCGGAATCCTTTCCTTCAGCATATTCCTTCAGAAAATATTTGACAGAAAAATGACTCTGTTCTACCAAGCTTCCTCATTCCCCATTCATCAGAGTAAGGAAAGGTGTCACGAGTGGACATCAAATTGTTAGCTTTTTACTATTTTCCTGCAAAAAGTAGACATTATGGGAAGGTTTACAGCTAGAGGTGCCACGATAACAGCATTAGCTCTTGTTACTATGCTCCTTTATGTGTGTGGTGCTGTTCCACCTTAGGTCTTCAAATTATTAAATACCACATTTTTTTAGACTATAAGATGCACTGGTGTATAAGATGCACCAAGATTTCAAAGAGGTGAGTAAGAAAAACAGTTTTTGTTTCAGCAGGGCTGGGGGAAGAGGAACACCCCCATTTTTTCAGGAAAACAGGTGGAAAGCGGGTCGTTTTTCACAAAAATGGGGGCATTTTTGCCTTCCCCAGCTCTGCTGAAGCCTGCAGAGTGCTTCTGGGGGCTGTGGGAAGTAAAAACTGCCTCTGTTTTTGCGAAAAATAATCCAATTTTTTGCAAAAATAGGATGCGGAGGTGGGGCTTTGGGAGGCCAAAAATGGCTGTATTCAGTGTATAAGATGCACCAATATTTCCATGCTCTTTTAGGGGGGGAAGGGTGCATCTTATAGTCTGAAAAATACAGTAATTTTCTTCAGATTCCTCACTGGATGTCTAATGCAGTTTAATGTCTATTTTATCTCATAACCTGTATAACAAAATGTTTACGTGCTTGCCAGTGAGTAACACTTTGCATTTATTATTTCATCCTGAGCATGTGCATAAAATGAAGCAAATATCTGGATGCATCAACAGATGTTCAGGAGAATCACGACGACATCACACGTGCCATGACATTTATGCGAATTCTAAAATTTGGGTCATGCCATGAGGCCATGGTATGAATGAAAATAATTTGCTTCATTTCATGACACACATGAGTTCCCTTGTCTCACTTGTTGATGTCCAGAGATGATTATAGTCATGGATATGTCCATTGCCTTTCACTTGAATTATAGAAGTGACCATAACATTGATCCTATATCATGTCTATTATTTTCTACCAAAATATAGCATTCATCTGATTTAATTCCTTCTTGGTATTCTTGACTCACTTCTAATAGCATACAATATTGAATTCACTATTCAAAACTCCTCTGTGTATAACATTATTTTCTTCGGCATTTTGCAAGGTTTAAAATTGAATTCAGAAACTAAAGTTCACACGGGCCACAAGTGATCATCTCCTTCAGTGGAGTGATAAAAAGCATTTCTGCTTATTTTGGGCTATGCTTCAGTTACAGGCATTTGATTCAATATTTTTCTTTATTATATCACCCATGCATTTTTACCCTGTTGAACATATAAGAGCAAACTGCAGAAATCAACATAGGCATTTTTTTTTTGGGGGGGGGGTTGTTAATAAAATTAGCAATATAAATGGAATTGTTGATCAATATTTGTACCCAATCATCAAGGATTTTTCATGGTAGCATTCCTGACCTTCCATACAGGGACTTAATAATCCAAAATGGATATATACTGTATGCATATTGTTTTTTTTTAAATATTCCATAATACTTATCTCTTTGCTATTTTATACATCTTAAATTTATACCACCTGCTTGTGTTTCCTCCCCGCTGATTTCTTAATAAATATTGTAGAGCAGAATATTGGAGATAACTGGACATAGACATAGCTCATGACCCGACAAATGTGCGCATGACAACAGCGCGCTGACGAAACCGTGGCGAGAAAACCGTGATGTCATAAACGCGCCTACAACAACGTGCTGACAAAACCACACCCACAAAAGTGTGATTTAAGTTAAGGTAA
>NW_028261387.1:4135836-4213336 GCF_051295495.1 Thamnophis sirtalis
TATCCATAACAATATTTCTCCTCTCAATGTTTTCATTATGTTTCATTATATATCTTTTCCCCCATAATTTAAAGGTCAATTTTCTGAGATTCAATATTGGGTAGCAAATCATTTATTACAAGTTTGTGTGCCTTTTAGAATTATTTCTGGAAACCACATAGGTTTAACAAGATTAGCACTATACTCCAATGTTCTTGATATTTATCCATGCTTCAAATTAGTTTGATTGAATCATTGATTATGTAACATTAACTCACTGTTGACTGATATGACCACATAGATGGATTCTATCCAGGAGAATCTGTCCATAACCTGGTCCTTTCAAGTCTTCCAATAGGTTTACCTATTGTTACTATGATTCAGTCCATTCATCTTGTTGCTCATGATCTTCTTCTCTTTCTTCCCATTTCCCCACAATTACAGATTAAGATAAAGATATAGATTCAGAGAGCTAATTATGTGTACTAAGTTTCGTAAATTGTGACTGATCAATATGTCCCTAGACCAGTGGTTCTCAACCTGTGGGTCCCGACTCCTTTGGGGGTCGAATGACCCTTTCACAGGGGTCGCCTAACACTATTGAAAAACACATATATATTTTTTTAAAAAATACAGAAAACATAAAATAATTTTATGGTTGGGGGTCACCACAACATAAGGAACTGTATTAAAGGGTCACAGAATTAGGAAGGTTGAAACCCATTGCCCTAGACTGATTAATCTGGGTTGATTTGTTCAATGATCCATTAGTTCAAAGTTCAAAAGCATCAATACTCTTGCAAACTAGTTTCTACATTTTTCCTTCTGTAGAGCAAACATAGTTTTGATTTTTGAAGGTATAGACCAGTGATGGGATTCCAAATTTGTTACCACGGTTCTGTGAGCATGGCTACATGGATATGACATGGCTTGTGTGTGTGTGGGGGGGGCATCACTTGGTAGGCATGGCAGGGGAAGGATACTATAAAATCTCCATTCCCTCCCCTCTCCAGGGGAAGGTTACTGCAAAATCCCCATTCCCAATTACCTGCAATAGACCGATTAGATCCCACAGATTAGGCCTCCTCCGAATTCCATCCGCTGGCCAATGCCGACTGGCGACCACCCGGAGGAGGGCCTTCTCTGTGGCTGCTCCGGCCCTCTGGAACGAGCTCCCCATGGAGATTCGAACCCTCACCACCTTCCAGGCCTTCCGCAAAGCCCTTAAAACCTGGCTGTTCCAACAGGCCTGGGGCTAATGAGCTTTTGTCCCCCCTCGAATGGTATGGTGGTTGTGTGCTTTTAAATTGTGGTATTGTTTTGTTCGTCTTTTTTATTCCTTATTTGTAAACCACCTCCCCCTGACTTGGGTTGTGAACCGCCCTTTGGGGAAAAGGGCGGCATAGAAATATAATAAATTCAATTCAATTCAAAATTCAATTCAATTCCCTCCTGATCAGCTGGGACTCGGGAGGCAGAGAATAGATGGGGGCAGGGCCAATGAGAAGTGGCATTTACTGGTTCTCCAAACTACTCAAAATTCCTGCTACAGGTTCTCCAGAACATCTACCCAATTAAAGATTCCTTAGAATCTGTTGATAAGAAGAGTCAAAGTTGATTGGAATTTTGTGTATATTGTATTATTACAGCCCAGGCACCAGACCAAATAAATGGTTCAATTGTATGCAAGGAACATTATTAATGAGATATCGATAATGTAGGTGGGACAAGATTACTTATGCTATTCTAGACATTACACTGTGTCTTTATTTCTTTTCAGCTCTACTCCCTCAATACTGAACCTTCTGAATTTCACAGAATTGAGAGATTTTACATTACTAACTCATAACATAATATGCAAGATATTATAAAAAGAGCTTATAAAATTCAGTGGGTTATTCTAGCAAGACCAAGTATTTTACTTTTAAAAAAGTATGGTTCATTTAGTCAGAAAGAAGAAGAAATACTAAGCAGTGAGTAAGCAAATAAGTATTAACCCTTGGGATTAATATTTCTGCTAAAGTTGTGCAAAAAAAAGAGAATATTCAGTTCATTTTTTTAATGCTAACTTACCTAAATTTTGTACTTTGAAGTTATTCCTCCAGGCAAACAGAAAGGGCTATATTTCAAGATATGCATTTAAAAATATTTTTACAATGCAATTCCATAATCAAAAACTGAAGAAAAATGCATATACCAGCAGGAAGTATGCACAAAATGCATACATTCATGAATGTAATGAAAATACTTAACACAAATACATTAAAATTGTGAAAAATTGTTTTAGAACTGCATCTATTGCAGAACTTTGCATGCTACATATATTACATTAACCGCTGGGTTCTGTAGGGTATAAGAGTTTTTTTTTAATCTAATTGTAATAGCAATAGCAATAGCAGTTAGACTTATATGCCGCTTCATAGGGCTTTCAGCCCTCTCTAAGCGGTTTACAGAGTCAGCATATCGCCCCCACAGTCTGGGTCCTCATTTCACCCACCTCGGAAGGATGGAAGGCTGAGTCAACCTTGAGCCGGTGAGATTAGAACCGCTTAACTGCAGATAACAGTCAGCTGAAGTGGCCTGCAGTACTGCACCCTAACCACTGCGCCATCTCGGTTCTTTAATCAAATTCAAAGTTTGAAAAAGGGGGAAATGAGATAAATAAATAGACAAATGTCCATTTAAAAAAAAAATCCACAGAAAATTCCACTTAACTCAGAAAATTGTCCAGCCAAAGTAGCTGGTAAATGGAAATGGATCTTTTAAGCTTTGCTCTTCTTTATTTATGGGGATTTAGATGGACGAAACAACTTCGAGTTTGACTGTCCAATCCTCCGTAATCCCTACCTGATTTTGCTCATCTTCTTCTGTGATGGTGAACCCAGAGAACAAACATATATTCTCTAGTTTGTATTTTGTCTGAGCCTCAGTAAACATAGATGTTTTTTTTCAGGTGAGATAAAGCCCATGAACTCTTTTGGAAGTCCTGGTTCAGCAAGTTTCACTTTTATCTCTTGGGTTCATAGTGTTTCACTGGATCCCGTTCCAACTGGTACGGTTGGAACGGGCCCGGCGGTGTCCACATGGATGCGCGCAGCATGCACGCACATGCACACAGCACGCACATGCGACTTAGCGCCTTCGTGAACCTCTGCGATGCTCCAGCTGCTCAGCAGAGCATTGCGTAGGTGCTGTATATGCTGTGCATGGACGTGGCACGACAAAACCGCGCTCGACTAAGCTACGCCTGATTAAACCGCGTCGCTGACGTCATCAACAGGGCGACAACAGCGAGCGTGGAGAAAGAAAGGTGCTTTAAATAGCGCTTTGAAAACAAGCCGATTCAATTTAAGGTAAGGGTTAGGTTTAGGGTTAGGTTTAGGGTTAGGTTTAGGGTTAGGGTTAGGTTAAGGGTTAGGATTAGGGTTAGGGTTAGGGTTAGGTTAAGGGTTAGGTTTAGGGTTAGGTTTAGGGTTAGGTTAAGGGTTAGGTTTAGGGTTAGGGTTAGGATTAGGTTTAGGGGGGTTAGGTTTAGTGGTTAATTTTAGGTTTAGCATTTACAGCATGCTTCTGTCTCTGCGCTGTTGTCGCTACGCAGTTTCGTCGAGCGCAGTTTAGTCGAACGTGGTTTTGTGGTGGAACCGTGCATGGAAGCCCCGAAGACTTAAAAGATCGCTAAGGAGCTTGGGTGGGCTCTCCAGAGCACCATAACGGAATGGTATCTGGTGCTCCAGGCTGGCTCCGGTATGCCCGTACCCGGGCGTACTGCCTGCAACCCACCACTGATACTACCTCTGGACATTTTTTTTAAGAATAAACTTTCATCTATTACAAGATTATATTGTAGGTATCTTCAGGTACATAGAATTCACATTCAGTGTTCAATTTCTGGATCTGGAATTATATGAAGTTTTAGGTAAGCTCCCTGTTGGGAGAGCGAGTACGTTCAGAGAAGCATTGTTAGAGTTGATTGGAGAACACACAAACCAGCATACAGAGACACTGCAGTTTAAATAGGCTTTTACTTTCATGTAAATAGAGATATCAGAGATCATCAAACAGTCCAAGTCATACACGGATAAGACAGTCAGTCATCAATGTCTTTCAGTTAAGGGATAATCCAAATAACATAGTACATAATCATGCAAACAGTCCAGTACTCAAAGGTTCCTAGCAGTTGCAAAACTTATAATAGCTCACAGCACTTTCTAACAGCCAGCTTCCAAAACACTCAGATCAGATCAGCCCAGCATCTAACAAACAGAGAGCTAACAATCATTCTGGCTCCCTCTTATGGCTGATTGAGGAAAACAGCAACCAATCACATTTTACAGTATGATTTAAAGAAACAGGTATAGCATTGTTATATGATTTATATATTGCCAGCCCAACCGTTAGATTATATTCCTAACATGAACCTTCTCTGTTCACAATGCCTGTTTAGTTGATGACCTCATGCCTACAGTATGTTGTGATGAAATACCACCAGTAGCAGATGTTTCTCAAGTACTTCTGAACTCAGGATGCTTCCAAAGGTTAAAATTGTTTGCATTTACATTATTTGCAATAATTCTAAGAAACATATTTTTTTTAAAAAAAAATCCATGTGTTAATAAGCATGCACTCCATCCTATAACAAATCTAAATTTTAAGGAAGGATGTGAGAATCCATTGTAAATTTGGTATTGTCTAAATTCTGAAATTCCAACAATAGTTCGGAAAGTTTCTGCCATTAAAACTGTTCACCAAGGGAGAAAAGTCTGTGTTTTTGCTACGTTTTTGTTTCAATTCGATGAAAGAGGATTTGCTTTTGGAAATATTTTACAGGGGAAGCGAATTGATGAGAAACGACAGGTGTCTGGTGACAGGTTCAGTATAATATCCTTGAACTTTTTTAAAACAAGGCACCAAAAGGGTATGCATGGATGCTGTTCCTTTGATTGTGTACTCATATTTCCAGCTCATATTTAAGCTTTGCAACCTTATTGTCTTCTCATGCTTAAAACCAACCCCTGGGGAGCTTCTCTTTAAATTACACTTCTTCAGACTAGAAGGCTTTCAGGGGGATGGAAAACCTGCAAGAGAGAAAAAGAGCTGTAGCTGTAGCAGCTACCTCCAACAACACATTGAGAACAAAAATACCGCTTGCTGAAATTTAAAAGAAATCCTCGACCTTCCTGAAAACAGGGCAGAATCACAGAAGTTTCTTTTGCAGTGGAAGTAAAACTTAAGAAGAATAAAAACACCTTGATAGTGGAGTTCACACAGCGTTCCTTAAACCCACAGGAAGGCAACTATGGAGTGGGGACTCTTTAGACCAGGAAAATGAAAGGAAGAAAATGCTTTGCATCATTTATCCGTCTCCTTTCCTGGCTTTCAAAAAAATATGTTGGTTCAAAGCTTCAGCTCATTTCTGTGCAACATATTGTTTGGAGTTAAAATAGAATGAAAAGTTTACAATGGAGCACTTCTTACCATTAACCCTTTTTCTATTCTTTCCCAGGTGTAGAATGGTTTCCTCCCTCTCCCTCTCTCTGTCTCTGTCTGTGTTTGTGTGTGTTTGTTTGTGTGTGTGTGTGTCAGTGGTGGGTTTCAAAAATTGTTCGAACCTACTCTGTGGGTGTGGCCTCCTTTGTGGGAGTGGCTTGCCACCCATGTGACCGGATGGGAGTGGCTTGCCGCCCATGTGACCGGATATGAAGATCCTGATGACACTTGTCAGAACCACCTTAAATTACCTCTCACACAGCAGTGGCATGCATAAGAATAGGATGTAAACTTGTTTTTTAAAAGGCATCTTTGGTTTGCGTTAAAACAACTTCAACACACGCAATGTTCTGATTGCACCACAAACGCAGGAGTCATCCTTACCTTTCACAGAGGCCCTGAGTTTTATAAATATGAGCATGATAGTGTAGAATAATCATATCCAAGGACCAGTGGTGGGTTTCAAAAAACTTTGGAACCTCTTCTGTAGGTGTGGCCTGCTTTCCGGGTCCACTGGTGGAACCTCTTCTAATCGGTTCGGTAGATTTGACGAACCGGTTCTACCGAATAGGTGCGAACTGGTAGGAACCCACCTCTGGTCTCTCCCTCTCCCTCCCCCCCCTCTCTCTCGATCTCTCTCCCCTTCAAATTCAGCGCCCAGTATAAATATGGAATACAGTTTTGAACAGTTTGTAAGCCTGGCACTGAGTGAATTTTTAAATGTTTTCGCTATAAGTAGAATCAGGGAACTCTTCAAGTAAACAAGAAAGCCATATGATTTCCAACCTTCATTTTACGTAATAAGGTCCTTGATCAATGAGAGAGGAAGAAATTCATTACCACTTTCCTTAACTCAAATTACTTTTCCACTAGATTAATGGCATCTGTGTTGGGGCTAAAAGAATGTCGGGAAAACCCGGAAAGACAATTAGGAATGCCTTCTCAAAATGCCTTTCTTTTTCACTGCTGTCGACCCACCAGCTCATCTACCCTGGGATGTTTATATATTTTCTAAAATGATTTCAGTATATGTTACATATCCTGGTGTTTAAAGGTGATACTCTGCTGAAGAATGTAATGAGCGGATGCATCTAAAACTGCATATCTATATTCATTTCTTTTTCTCCATTTTTTACGTAATGAAACAGTGCATAGGTATGCATGAATCCTCTCTTAAAATTGTGGGATCAGAGTCCCCCTTTGAACTTTGAACAATGGATGGCTAAATGCATAGAAAACAAAAATTGGGGGGGAAGGGTGAGAGAAAGGGACCAATGAGAGGGGGGGTAGGGAGAGAGATGCATGAACACCAGAGGTGGTATTCAGCAGGTTCTGACCAGTTCTGGAGAACCGGTAGTGAAATTGTTTAGTAATTTGGAGAATCGGTAAATACCACCTCTGACTGGCCCCACCTTATCTATTCTCTGCCTCCTAAGTCCCAGCTAATTAGGAGGAAATGGGGATTTTGCAGTAACCTTCCCCTGGAGTTGGGACGTAATGGAAAGGAGCAATTTGGGCATGGCAAATACCATGCCCTGTTAGGAACATATGGAATGGGGGTGAAGTTAATTGTGATCCGTTATCTAACACCAAGGTGTCAGGGTACCCATGGGTTGCAAGGAATCTACGTAAAACTTTAATCACCCCCTCAGATGTGATTGATGCCATGATGGCTACCTTCGCTCATTTGGAGTAGGCATCAACCACTACCAAGAATGTTTGCCCCCGGAATGGTCCAGCAAAATCCACATGAATTTTGGGGCCCTAGGAGATGTGGGTTCCTACCAGTTTGCACCTATTCAGTCCAATATCCCACCTTCATCACCAGTTTAGGGAGAACCAGGTGGGCAAGGACTGAGGCAAGACAGACTTGGTTCGTGGCACGACAAAACCGCACTCCACTAAAGCGCGCCTGATTAAACCGCGTCGCTGACATCATCAGCAGGGTGACAACAGCGACCGCGGAGAAAAAAGGGCGCTTTAAATAGCGCTTTGAAAGCAAGCCGAGTCAAGTTAAGGTAAGGGTTAGGTTTGGGGTTAGGTTTAGGGTTAGGTTTAGGGGGGTTAGGTTTAGGGGTTAATTTTAGCTTTAGCATTTACAGCGTGCTTTTTTCATCGCGCTGTGATGACGTCAGCTACGCGGTTTCGTCGAGCGCGCTTTAGTCGAACACGGTTTTGTGGTGGAACCGACTTGGTTAAACAACAGCCTTTATTAGGCTAACAGCTAACAATAACAAGAGGCAACTTTGGAACAGGCAACAGGGAAATCTCTGCTTTACAGCTCTTCATATACGAGCTGTCCAATGGGGCAGCCAATCACAATGGTCCATTCTCCTGCCAATGGCTGTCAAATGCTCAGCCAATCAGGGAGAGTCTCTGTGTCGGCACGTTCATGAATCGCGGACATAACACTTCCCCGCCATGCCCACCAAGCCATGTTATGCCCACCAAGCCATGCCCACAGAACCGGTAGTAAAAAAAAATTGAATCCCACCACTATGCATGAATCTTCTCTTAAAATTGTGGGATCAGAGTCCCCTTTCAAACTTTGAAAGATTTATAAATGGATAGAAAAAGAAAATGGGGGGAGTGGGTCAGAGAGAGGGGGGAGGGCCAAATCTAAGTAAACATATGATTGAATATACTGTGTATATAATCCAGAGAAATCCAACCTATTTCTCTTTAAATATACAAGAAGCAAAGCTAAGGTTCGGTTTGCATTAAGAAAATACTACGCTGAAATGTAAGTTTATATGATAGGAGTTATAAATTGCATTTAGGTTGGGTTCCTGGGAAATCAAAATCATATATTTCTTTTACTTGGTTAAACGCTGTGATGGCAATTGTACTGATGAAAGCTTTCTACTTCCCCTGTCAGGAATTTCTAAATGTTATGCAGTGTTCAGATTCTAATGGGCTGTATCACAGTTTTGATCAGAGTACCTGCAAGAAAATAATTCCCTTATGGTAATATTCCTTAAACTAAAATGAGAAGATGGATCTTTCTGCCAAAGCCACTATTTCACGTAATGGAATCCTAGATGAAGATCAAATAAGTAACACATCCCTTCTTTAGCGATTTTCAGTACAGTAGATATGTATTGGGCCAAATGCTTATTGACTTTAGTGGATTATTATAATGGATACCATAGTTTCAGCAGAACACCCATCTGGCTTAGAGTAATTCACACTCCTTTACATTTAGAATGATAAAGAGAAGTAGCAACTAGCCTGAATTACAAACATGGTATTCAGATAATAGCAATACATAGCTGACCTTAGCTGACACCCCTCCACACACCAAAAAAAACCCCCTCCACAGATATACTATATATTAAGCCCAATACGGGATTTGGCGGCCTATAAATCAAATAAATAAATAAATAAATAAATAAATAAATAAATAAATAAATAAATAAATAAATAAATAAATAAATAAATAAATAAATAAGGTAGTGATAAAACACAGTAACCAAAATGAATAAAATGAAACTAGAGATTATAAGTAATCAGCAGATTGAGCAATCTAGACATGCAAGTATAACAAATTCTAATAATTAGAATTTACGTCTCTAATGTGAAAGTGTAGATTTGGTTTATTTAATTTAACAATTTAATAGCTTAATTTAACACAGGCCCATGAGGGAAAAGAAGGCACAAAGAGCAAAGAACAAGCTAAGTCAAGTTTGGAATATAGGCAACTGTTCTTTGTCCAGTAACGAATGCCGAGACAAGCTTAACTGGAATGTACTTTAATAGCAAGACACCAAGACCTCAGTGGTTGAAAGTCAAGCAAACAAACAGATAAGGACCTTGGCAGCAACTCAGACAAACTCAGGCAGCAATAAACACAGATAAAGCTTGGCAGCAATCCAGCCTGTCAAGCTCACAGTACTGTCCTCCGACATTCAATCCTGCGTTGACTTCTGCAAAGAGGGCCGTGTGCACAAGTAGCTTTTTATAGTCTGGAGAGGAGCCTAATGACCACCAGCTGAGTACAATCACCTCCTGTAATTGCGTAATTGTTCCTAATGCCTAGTAGCTCTTCAATGGCGTGCATCCAGGAACAACTTACTACTGGCCTCCGGCTCACTCTCCCTTGTCTCCTCCCCACTGGTCCAAGGCTCAGGTGCCTCCAGGTGGCCAACCAGCCTCTCTGCACCCTGCTCGGAGTCAGAACCCTGTCCAGGGTCCTCCACATCCTCCAGAGCCGACTCAGAGGGCCCCTCACTGTCAGAGTCTGGTGGCAGCTCCAACAGCACCTGCTGAGCCACAACAGGCAACAAGGGAAAAGTTGAACCTAAACAAAAAAATTACGCTTACACCTTTGTCATTCTTCAATAGCCAAAGAGCCAGAGTCAAATATTGCCATTTTATAGGTAGAATAAGGGATTGAATCCGGTAAAAGGAGGTTGACATGGAAATATATCTGGCTGGATATTTCCCATAGATGTTGTGCTGTACCTGTGTGCTACTGATCTAGCAGATCCCAGGGATAAAAAAGGCATGCACATTTATCATAGGGGATATCCGCAGAAATCCTACATTACCTAATTGCAGAAAGCAATACACTTCAAATGAGAACCAGTTTGAGATACTGGTTAAGGCACTGGGCTAGAAAATGGCATATTGTGAGTTCTAGTCCTGCCTTAGACATGGAAGCCAGCTGGGTGACTTTGACCTGTGACTCTCTCTCAGTCCTAGCTAGACAGCAATGTCAAATTATTTCCAAAATCTTGCCCCAAAGAACTGCAGGGAACTTGTTCATGCACTTATCAGGAATCACTGACTCAAAGGCACTGATAAATTTTTAAAGACATTGAAGAGGCCTTGAAAAATTATAAATGATGGTTAGGGAAAGAACATCTTTGGATTCCAAACTGTACCTAGATGGTTCTGTTTAGCTCATTTTGTTTGTTGACATCCTGTCCTATTTTATGTTAGTTTGGCTTTTTGCTTGTCCAGAATGCTGCCGCGCGAGTGATCGTGGATGTACCTCGGTTCACCCACGTAACACCTATCCTCCGCGAGCTGCACTGGCTGCCTATTGGTCTCCAGATACGCTTCAAGGCACTAGTCGTCACTTATAAAGCCCTTCATGTGTACCTGGGTACTTGAGAGACCGCCTGCTGCCAATTACCTCCACTAGACCGATTAGATCCCACAGATTAGGCCTCCTCTGAATTCCATCCACCGGCCAGTGTCGACTGGCAACTACCCGGAGGAGAGCCTTCTCTGTGGCTGCTCCAACCCTCTGGAACGAACTCCCCGTGGAGATTCGAACCCTCACCACCTTCCGCAAAGCCCTTAAAACCTGGCTGTTCTGACAGGCCTGGGGCTAAAGAGCTGTTGCCCCCGTCTCGAATGGTATGACTGTTGTGAGTTTTAAATTATATATTGTTATGTTTGTTTTTTTAATTTTTTTTGTCTGTATCCCCCTTCCCCGGTTCGAGTTGTGAGCCACCCTGAGTCCCCCTTCGGGGGAAAAGGGCAGCATACAAATACAATAAACTGAACTGAACTGAACTGCTTGTCCAGTGGATGCCATAAGAATTGAGAAAGACTACAGCTCCTTAGTTTTGATGCTAATGAAATTATCTATATGGAATGATGTTGATCATGCAATTTTAAGAAGAATAGCCTTCTGAACAATATTATCAGTTTAATCTGAAGCTCATGTACAGGTCTGCTTTGCCAACTTTTTAAAAATAATGCTCATAGAACATCATTTGAGAATACCAAACAGGGAATACCAAAAAACCACACTCAGGAATCTAGTTTGTACTTTTTTAAGATGATGGAAGTCTTTGTGTTTATAGGGGCAAGTCTGTTTGCCATAAAGATCTTGGGCAATTGTTGTTGGATTTGAGCACTCCATGTCCCTGATTGAATCCTGAAATATTATGCCCAACTATTTGTATGGTCTCATTTGCTCAATAAAATTGCCACTAATCTGCCATTTTTGCCCGGATGTTTTGAGAATATCACAACTTAGACTGTTGTGTAAAGCTGTTCAAGTTATTCATAGTTTTTAGTTTGGTCTAGTCCTATAGACTCTATGTTGAATCAAGTACCCATTAGAGGAGCTGCTATTCATTCTCCTTAACACGTTCTCAGCTGTACAAAGATTAAAACAAATTATGTCTGTTTAATGTTCATTGTTCAGCCACATGCCGCTTGAGTTTTTCTTCCCACCCCCTCCCTCCCTCCTGCCTTTTCAACACTTTTTCAATGTTCTCTGACTTGGTTCATGTGCAGTGTAATGACGACTTGTAAATTGCAAGCTGCAATTAAAACCTTTCAAACGTCTGCTGAAAATCACAGATATTGCCGCGAAAACTCCTACCATTGAGTATTTTTATTCAGACTCGCTTCTTAGAAATATCTGATACACAAACTCACTTTCCTATACCTCCCATGCCTATGTTCGGCTTTAATCATTTTCAGTCTGACTTGATAATAAGAGTGGATTTAAATGTTCAGCACTGTAATCAGGTGAAGACTTTGACTCACTTTCAATTGAATGTTCCTACTATACCACTTCCAAATTCTCTATCCAATGTTTGAAGCCCTAAAGTTCAGGAAGGATAGTTGAGCCCTGACCTACCTCCATACTCTGGGTTCTATAGTTATTGCAGGAGAAAAACAAACCCTTTATCCTTTTGGATAAGTGGAGTCCATATCTCCTACTTTAAGCCCAGTATATTATAAGTCCCCAAGGGGAGAATAGAGCTAATAATGGTCAAAGCAAAATATTGTGTAGTGGGCTTTAGTAGGAAAGAACCAGATCAACATAGCTACTACAGCTTTTATTGACTCAAAAAATTGAACTGAGGAAGAGCAGATAAATGCCTGTAACTTATATTCTAGGCCCACAGGGCCTTAACCAATCATAGTACTTGAAAAAGCCCACCCAAATATGAATTTATCAAGTTTCCCTCCAAAACAGTTGGAGCTAACCGTTAGGGTCAACTAAAAGTTAGTTTCCTTTAGCAGGGCTTAATACAACTATATATATATTCAATACATAACACAAACACTTATGTAGTGATCTTTTTTACTTGAGCAAGTACTTAGTTCTTAGTTACTTAGTTCTTAGGAACTAAATCCCCCTCCCTGGTAACTTAATTTCTCCTTTTTTTTAAAAAAAAAAATTTGCTTTAATTCTAGTTATTTGGCAAGCTTTTTACAGGGATGTAAAAAGGGAGGAGGGTTTTTTGGAATTTGTTAAGGGTGTCTAGGACCTGACAAATGTGCACCCGACAAATGCGCACCGACAAAACCGCCGTGACAAAATCGCGACGTCTAAACCGTGCCCACAAAAGCACGATTAAGGTTTTTAGGTTAGGGTTAGGGTTAGGGTTAGGGTTAGGGTTAGGGTTAGGGTTAGGGTTAGGGTTAGGGTTAGGGTTAGGGTTAGGGTTAGGGTTAGGGTTAGGGTTAGGGTTAGGGTTAGGGTTAGGGTTAGGGTTAGGGTTGTTAACATTGTTACCGTTGTTTTCACGTTGTTTTCGATGGCGCGGTTTTGTCGGCGCGCATTTGTCGGCGCGCTTTAGTGGGCACGCTTCAAACGTTGCCGTTTTGTCACGGCGGTTTTGTCGGCGCGCATTTGTTGGGCGTGCATTTGTCGGTGAACCAGTGTATGATTGTTAAATGCTTCTACCCTGTATTTTGCTCTGGGAGGTTGAGGGGAGGGAAGATTGGAGGGGGGGTAGGGTTGGGGCAGAGGGAGGGAAGGGGAAATATTTGTAAAATCTATTAAAACTCTTCAATAATAATAAAAAAGTTCCCTTTATCTTTTCCATAAACTGCATAAGCCTTTCCAAAAGCTGCCACCCTGTCTGGTCTGAGTCAGTTTTGTTAGGATAATGTGATTCTTTGCTTCATTATGACATGCCTCACGACTCTTTGCATTTTTAATTTTAAAGATTAATAGAGCTAATTGGATTTTTTTTTATTTTTTACAAAATATGATCATTTATTTATCCGGTAGGCAGTGGTGGGATTCAAATAATTTAACAACCGGTTCTCTGCCCTAATGACCAGCAGGGTAGGTGGGGCTTGGTGGTCATGTGACTGGGTGGACGTGGCCAACTCAAGGTCACTCAGGTCAATGGGCGCTTCGCCTTAGCTGTTACAATGTAATAAGGGTTAACTGGAGAGGCAGTTTCTGTAAGCAGGGCAACAAAGATGAGGCTAGAAACAACACCAGAATGTTTCCTTCCTGCCTTCCTTACAGGATTAGCCCTGTAAAGTGAAAAAAACCAAAATGAGATTTCTTCCAACAATCGATTCTCCGAACTGCTTAGAAAGTTACCAACTGGTTCTCCTGAATAGGTGCGAACTGGCTGAATTTCACCACTACTGGTAGGTCGATCATAAACTGTTTGAAAGAAGAATTCACAAGGATGCTAAAACAGTACCAAAAAGGCTTGAAACCAATGCAAACTAGAGAATAAAGCTATAAACAATCTCAGCCTATCCCATACATATGAAATATCAATCATTGCATAAACAGTTCCAATTTTTCAAAAAGAAGTCTCTGTTGTGAAATATCGTGAAACAAAATGCCACATTTTTAGAAGCACTACCTGTCTTATGTCACCGCTTACAAGCTGTTGTTTAAGATAAAGTAGGAATGGATTAGCCTTTCAGCTGAGTCATGATTCCTCCCTGTAGAAGAAGACAAGAGGTTTACCCCTCACTTAAAAATGCCATGTGTTCATTTCTTTTGCTTTAAAGCTTTAAATACTTTGTTGACATTCTATGTAAATACACAGTATACCCATACAACAAAATTCACATAACACCCAGAGACCAGGCCCAACAGACATGACAATCCCCAAACACCCCCCCCCACCAGAGGTGGATTCCTATCTGTTCAGATGAACCGGTAGTAACTTGGTGGCCTGGGTCGCTGGAACCAGAAGTGACCCAGGCCTGCCACGCCCCCAAATCAGTTCTCCTTTGGCAGTGCCATCTTGATTTTTGGTTCTGTGAATGTGCAGAACAAATTTCTGCACTCGCAACAGTCACTCACGCCCTCGTGACCTCAAGACTGGACTACTGTAATGCGCTCTACATGGGGCAGCCCTTGAAGAGTATTCGGAGACTTCAACTCATCCAGAATGCAGCCGCGCGAGCGATTGTGGGTGTACCTCGGTACACCCACGTTACACCTATCCTCCGCGAGCTGCACAGGTTACCGATCAGTCTCCGGATACGCTTCAAGGTGCTAGTCGTAACTTATAAAGCCCTTCATGGTATTGGATCTGGGTACTTGAGAGACCGCCTGCTGCCAATTACCTCCCACAGGCCCATTAGATCACACAGGGTCGGCCGCCTCCGGGTTCCGTCTACCAGCCAATGCCACCTGGCTATTACCCGGGGGAGGGCCTTCTCTGTGGCAGCTCTGGCCCTCTGGAACGAACTCCCCGCAGGGATTCGGACCCTCACCTCTCTCCAGGCCTTCCGAAAAGCCGTCAAAACCTGGCTTTGCCTGCAGGCCTGGGGGTGATGAGTTCCCTCTCCTCTCGACATGTATGGTTGTGTGACTGTTGTCTACTTTTATTATTTGTATTTTGTCTTTTATGTTCCCCCTTTTTTTCCCCCTTGAATTGTTCGCCGCCCTGAGTCCTCCCGGAGAAGGGCGGCATACAAATAATAAAATAAAATAAAAATAAAAAATAAATAAATTTCATTGCCGAAATGTAATTTTTCCCCCCTTTTTAACATTTTGAGCATGCACTTTTTAGTTCCAAATGCGTTTGGCGTCCATGCACACACAAAAAATTTATACAATTTTTTTTGCACGCCGAACCAGTAGTAATGCCAGGAGCAACCCATCCCTGACCCCCACCCACAAAAAATCTCCATCCCTAAACCACCCAAGCACCCACATAACAGATCCAATAATGGATCTGATGGTGGCCCTTTAGTTCACACCATTTTAAGCAATGATAAAATAATTGAAGGCCCAAGTTTAAGTGTTATGCTCCTTTAATTCAGTATGGAGGTCTGTCAGAGTTTAACAAAAATGATAGATGAAGCCTGATTTCCCTCCATTGGGGTAGAAATTCATGGGTGGTTTGGATTTCTGTATCTTCTGCTTTCTTAGATTTATCTGCCAGTTTTCAGATCAAGGTCCCAAGGAAAAATGTTTACTAATACTATATCATTTCTCTACAACATACAGTGGATTAGACATACAATCTGGCACCTCAATTTAAACTAATAGTGGACAACAGTGTTCCAGAAATGAGCAGTTACTGTATGAAAATCGATAAGTTCACTGATCCAAAGTTGTATTTGCAAACTATTATGTGCCTGTGATTTTCAGCTGGTAGAATATTTACCCTGGAGGGAAAAATCATTCTGGATAAACAGTTATAATTTGGACATGTATTGCAATGAGTATGCATTTACTCTTTTTGATGTATATCTTCAATATTTTAATATTGGCGAAGAAGAAAAATAGCCATGAAAACTGGGACATTTTAATGCTAAAACTAGCTGATAACTCGGTGTTGCCTGATAATTTATAGACGTTGAAGCGTTTTTCTGACAGGGAGCCATTGAGAGGGACCTTTATTCCCCCTATCCACATGCCCATCATCCCTGCCCCCTCCCTGCCCCCTCCCACACCCTATCTGCAATCCTGGCACTTTGCCTTGAAGTGTTTATCTGACAGGGAGCTAATAAAAGGGGACTTTCATCATCCTATTCCCATGCCCATCATCCCTGCCCTCTCCTTCCCTCTCCCATGCACTCCTCTTTCCTGGCCTGTCTACAATCCTGGCACATTGCCCCAAATCCATCAGGCACTTCCTCATTGGTCCACTGGAGGGTGAATGTCATGGCTGGCTTTCCAGAGGAAGCTGCGAAGGAAATGATATCACCAACAGTTGCCGCTCTAGGATGCCACACTTGCTCTCCTTAACAGCCCAGGCTCTCCCCTCTCCCTCCCATGACATCACAAACAATTGCCACTCTAGGATGCTGCACTCGCTCTCCTTAATGGGCCAGGCATTCCAGAGTTATGTTGGAACACACACACACACACAAACATGGGAGGGATGTCTTACTCTCCCCCCCACCCAGTATTTGTTTCTAGAGGGTAAGTCATCTGTGTACCAAGTTTGGTTGACACTGCTTGAGGCGCTCCACAGTTATGCTAGAACATAAATAATTTGTTACAGACACACACACACACACAGAGAGACACAAACCCACACACCCACAGTGTTTCCATGAAAATAAGACAGGGTATTATTTTCTTTTGACCTCCAAAATAAGCACTTGGCCTTATTTTCAAGGATGTCTTACTATTGTTGAGGTGCAGGAGATGGCGAGTGTGGTCACCTCATGGCTGCTGCTGTGTTGCAATATTTTGGGAAGGGCTTATTTTCAGGGAAGGGCTTATTTTAGCGCATGCTCTCATAAGCCCGATTGGGCTTATTATCTGAGGAGCCAAGGTGGCGCAGTGGTTAAATGCAGCACTGCAGGCTACTGCTAGATCAGCAGTTCAGCGGTTCAAATCTCACCGGCTCAAGGTTGACTCAGCCTTCCATCCTTTCCGAGGTGGGTAAAATGAGGACCCAGACTGTGGGGGCGATATGCTGACTCTGTAAACCGCTTAGAGAGGGCTGAAAGCCCTATGAAGCGGTATATAAGTCTACTGCTATTGCTATTGCTATTTGTTATAACACAAATATAACAAAGGCAACAGAGAACCTGTGGCTCAGTGGTTAACACATCTGCCTAAGATGTAACACAGCACAGGTTCGAATCCCAATAAGGGTATGGCTAGCTGATGAGAGCTAAATAGCTTGAAATAGATCTATACTAGTCTCCTTTAATTTATTTATCAGCACAAATATAACACAAATATAACAAAGGCAACAGTAAAAATATTGGGTTTCTGTCGTGATGGACTCTTGTGATGAGCCAATTGACAGATAATGGAAGCTGTTAGCTTCCTCCCATAATTGGGGCATACCAGGGTTTGTGACACTATATATATATATATATATATATATATATATATATATATATATATATATATATATATATATATATATATATATATATATATATATATATATATATATATAGATATATATATATATATATATATATACACACACACACACACACACACACACACACACACACACATACACACATACACACATACACACACACATATATAAATCCCACTGAAATAAATGAAGTATTTCCTCAAGAAAGTTGGCATATGATTGCAGCATTAGGTATTTAATTATGTCATACTGAAACAAAGAAGAATTAAAATCCTTACTTTTGATTGGATCACATTTAGAAGTGGTAAAACCCAAGTGCGCGCTGCTTCTATGGAAAGTCTAGGAAAATTCCAACAACTTTTGATATATTGATAAATTTCTGGTTCTGTGCATTGTTAGATAGCAGCTGTATTCTTCGACATTTTTTTTTGACACCGATACAATTCAGACTATGTTCTGCCTGTCTTCCACTCCAGACAAGAAAATAAGGTACAGAAACTTGAAAACAAATGTATGCAGTCAAACTCAATGAAACTAATACAAATCCATATTCAACTGCATGCATGCACTTTCAAGCATTGAACAATTTTAATGTATGGCATGCAAATATTAAATGAGAAATGTGGTTTTTTTTCATGCTTTCTAAACATCCTGAAAGCATGATGGATGTATCAGTGTTTTGCGAAAATATTTTATATCTGGGTCAGGAGAAATTTCCCCCAAAGCAGCTCTGTATGTACAGTATGTCTCTGGAGATTCTCAGTGATTCAGGTCATGGTCAAAGGTGCTTTTTCAAGAGTAAAATATGAACAAGATAGATTAGACTGTTGATACCCATTGTGGGGAGAATGGAAAGTCCCAGTTTGCTTGTAGGGTCATTTTCTGCCCTCCGGAGCCTTCAGGGAACCCTCCTGAGGGCTCCTGAACACTTTGAAGGGCTAAAACCAGCCCTACAAGCAAACTGGAAGTCCATTCCTGAACTTCTGGTTTGCCCATAAGGCCAGTTTTTCATCCTCCAGAGGCTTCAGGGAAGTTCCCGAAGCCTCTGGAGGGTGAAAAATGGCCTCAAAAGAAGGCCGAAGTCAGCTGTCCACAGCGCACATGCGCGCTGGCCAGCTGACAGGATAAGCCTCGTGTGCCCTGACAAATGGCTCCGCGGGCCACCTGTGGCACATGTGCCATAGGTTCGCCATCACAGGTCTATGGGAACGCATTAAAAGTTGGAGTTATTTTTAAAGTGAGCATCAGAAAGAATGGCAATCAATATCAGAGCCGAGGTGGCGCAGTGGTTAGGGTGCCGTACTGCAGGCCACTTCAGCTGACTGTTATCTGCAGTTCAGCGGTTCTAATCTCACCGGCTCAAGGTTGACTCAGCCTTCCATCCTTCCGAGGTGGGTGAAATGAGGACCCAGACTGTGGGGGTAATATATGCTGACTCTGTAAACCGCTTAGAGAGGGCTGAAAGCCCTATGAAGCGGTATATAAGTCTAACTGCTACTGCTATTGCTATCAAAGGTCAGTTCACATTAAAAAGTATTCCGATGAGCTTTAATATTCAGATAGTTATCTGTTATGTAATTACTATTGAATAAATAATGCCCACAAAAGCAACATGTTTGTGTGGGCATGTACAGTATGTGGCCATGTAATTGCATGATGTTTGTGCACGTCTGACAATTCATGTGTATATCATAAATGTACAATATTACACTTTTGGGGAAATAAGATTTACAGCAGGGACATTGCCAGATCTGCTAATGCCCATAGAGACTTTAAGTTTCTGTGTGCTCTTTCATATGTGGGAGATATTTATAATTTATACATAAATATTGATTAAAACTGCCCCAACAATTCAGAAAGCCCTTTAAAAAACATCATATGAAGACATTAATCTTCTTTTTAGGAAAGATGGTAAGACTGTAGATCTCTTAGGGACAAATATCTCTTACCCACCCAAATTCTTGCTTCTTCACTTTGGAGATCTTGAATATGTACAACTTCTGTCCTTGTATTTTTCTGCTATTACCATTGTCTTTTTTTTATCTACAGGATAATTGTTAGATTTTTCCTGTTTTAAGTGTCTGAATTGTTTCTCATTGTTCACCGACTTATCCATTCTTGGAGGTATGCACCTTTTTCTTTTATTTATTGTAAATTGCTGTGAAAGGCATTAACTATAGGGAGATATAAGCTAATAAAGAGAGAGGAAATTGGGGCAGATAAAAGGGGATTTAGCCACAAATAGAAAGGCCATTACGTTGGACTGTTCTAAAGATGGGTTGGGTAACTTTATCAATTGCAACTGATCATTAAGCTGCTGTGTATATTACCCTCAAGGAACAAAGCTGTGGGCTGCTGCTTAATGCCAGTTGCTAAGAAACAAGGACCAGAAAAACATAAGGGTTTCACGTCTTTTCCATGAGTTTTATGAGTTAGATAGTTTTATAATGCATAACTGTTGGAAAAAAGAAAGTTAAGCTAGACAGAGAAAACATAGGCAACCTGATGTCAAGATGTATAAGCGATAGCAATGGCACTTAGACCAGGGCTGGGATTCAGCCGATTTGGACTCGTTCAGGCAAATTGGTAACTCCGACAATCAGCTGAGAGTGAACTGGTTCAAACTGACAATCAGGTGGGCCTGCCCACCTGCCGCTGCGCTATACTGACCTGTTGTGACCCAGCAGGAGCCGTTGGAGCTGCCACCAGACTCTGACAGCGAGAGGGGCCCTATGAGTCAGCTCTGGAGGATGTGGAGGACCCTGGACAGGGTTCCGACTCCAAGCAGGGCGCAGAGAGGCTGGTTGGCCACCAGGAGGCGCCTGAGCCTTGGACCAGTGGGGAGGAGAACAAGAGAGTGTGATCATGATGTCATGCATTGGAGCAGTGGGGTGGAGCCAAGGGAGTTGTACCTGGATGCACAACACTGGAGAGCTAATAGGGGTAAGGAACAGTTCCGCAGTTACAGGAGGTAATTGCACTCAGCCAGTGGTAATTAGGCTCCTCTCCAGACTACAAAAGGAATGCTTGTGCACATTTTGCAGGAGTCAACGTATTCAAAGTTGGAGAACTTTTGAGGCTAGCTTGGCAGGCTAGATTGCTGCCAAGGTCAGTCTGTGTTGGATTGCTGCCAATGCCTGGACTGTGCTGGATTGCTGCCAAGGTCCGGTCTGTCTGTTAATAAAGTCCTTGAAGTATCTTTGTCTCGGTGTGCTTTGGTTTAGGACAAGGGGGGTCAGAACACTGACCTATATTTTCTTTGTTTGAAACCCAGCTGATAAGCGCAGCAGAGCAGATTGTCACACCTCAGCTGCTTTAGTCACCGCGGCTACAGTAGAAGGTAAGTTTTTGAACTGTTTCCAAATGCACTGTGCACACTTGGAGTGTATGTTTGACACTGAGCACATGCTCAGCGAAAGGTTGTTACACTGGTTGAATCCCACCACTGACTTAGACTTATATACCATGTCATAGGGCTTCACAACCCTCTCTAAGGGGTTTACAGAGTCAGCATATTGCCCCCAACAACCTGGGTCCTCATTTTGCTGACCTTGGAAGGATGGAGTCAACTTTGAGCCTAGTGAGATTCAAACTGCCAAATTGCAATTAGCTGGTAGTCAGCAGATGTAGCCTGCAGTACTGCATTCTAACCATTGCACCACCATGGCTCATATGTCTTTGAATTCAGTTTCAATTAATCTGAAGTGATATTAGGAATTGTGGATCTTGTCCAAAACAGAGAGAAGAAGCTTTTGTCTTGGTTTGAAAGAGTGATCAAAGAAGCTATTCTACATTAAGATTGAACCCTAACCCTTTTTCAATCAAGGGGAAGGGATACTACACCTGTTTACAACACAGTCCTTTCAGCAGTTCCAAGAAGGTTCCACACCCATTTGCACTATTCGAGTGACCCTGAGGCAGGGACGTGTAGCCACGGGAGGCAGGGGAGGCAGAGCCTCACCACTGTCATCATGAAAAGAAAAAAAATGTAAAAGGAAAAATGCAAGAGCTGAGGTCAGGCTGAGCTAGTTGCTGCCAGAGTCACCGTGGATGACTCTGCTTAGTGCTTAACTGTTTAAAAAAGCCTCTAAAAAAGCACCCTCTACAGGAGACGGCAGGAGAACGATGTGCCTCATCTAGTCTGGCGTTTTATGATCACTCGAGCAGAGTTAAGCAAGGGTTAAAAGCCGAAAAATTCCTGACGTAGGTGAAGCACGTCATTCTCCTGCCTCCTCCTGTAGAGGGTGTAGTCCCACCCACCTGCTGGCCTCTGTGTCCCAGCAATTTGCTTCCTTGCAGCAAACAGCAAACAGCCTGTTTCAGTTTCATCTTCAGCTTCAGCACAGTTTGATTAGCGCAAGCAGCTGATTGTCGGTTGGATCGGCTTCCCAACCATCAGCTGTTTCAGGCTGCAGGAATTGCCGTAGCCTTTTTCTGCCTCTGCAAGCCCCATTTTTGGCCTCCGCATTCCATTTTCAGCCTCCGCACACCCCATTTCCTGCCCATTCTGATCCCCGCTGCCCGGAACGGGTAGAAAATGGGGTGCGTGAAAATGGAATACAGAGGACAAAAATGGGGCTTGTGGAGGTGGCAACAGGCTATGGCAATCCCTGCAGCCTGACACAGCTGATGGCCAGGAGGCCAATCCAATGACAATAAGCTGTTTGTGCTAATTAGGCTGTGCTGAAATTGAAACTGAAACATGCTGTTTGCTGCAAGGAGACAAATTGCTGGGAGGCAGAGGCAAAAAATGTTCCCCTTGTGCTAATCAGCCTATACTAAAACTGAAACAGTCTGTTTGCTGTTTGCTGCAAGGAGGCAAATTGCTGAGGCAGATTTAGACATCACTAAAACACTGTTTCCAACACCCTCTCATTTCAGTTTCTGTACTCTTATCCTTACCGATAACTGATAAATCACAAATAAAATATTGAATTGAATGCTATTTAATTCAACGGAGGTTGCTCACTTGAACAGCAGTGCAGTGAACTTCCTAGGGGTCACCATAAAGAGCCTTTCAACTGATCCACATGTAGACACAAGTCCTGGATCCTGACAAGTGGTGATAAGGGATAGAACAGTAGTCTGCTTCAGATAAGGAGGGCAGCAGCTTGTTCCTTAAATGGATTTAGTCTGCTTGAAAAGATCAGTACTTCTGATACATACATCAGTAGCTGACATTGTATTCAAAGGTTAAATTAATATCTCACATTCTTCATCTCACAGGAGGAGAAGTGATGATAAATCCAAGAACCAGCATGACATATTTTCATTTGATCTGCCACCCTGGATTCAAATTTCTTGCTTTGGTCATGAAAACTTAATCTAACTCCTGAGGTCAGCATACAGAACTGAATGCTCGTGCACTGGCTTCGTCTGCTTGGAAGAAAAACAGAATATGCAAATGCTAGTCATTAATAACGAATAACAAATAGCCAAGAATGACGTTTCCAAAGTCAGGAGACAAATCCAGATCTTAAATCTTTTAGAACTATACATATATCCAGATGATTCACGTGGACAAATGCTGACTAAGAGAACAAAGGGTTGGTATCCAGAAGAAGTGGCAATGGCTGTCCAGTAGCCCAGAATTAGTCTGAATTAAAATAAGAGAGGAAGAGGGAGAGAGAGAAAGAGAGGTAAAGATATCATAAGATATGAACTACTCGAAAATTGCCTAGTTTGCTAGCTTTCCAGGATGAAGAAGCTGAGCACGGCAGACTTACAACGGTGTGTATATCATGCAGCTAATTCTGGCAGACGGCTAATCCTTCTGTTTTATGAAGTCAAATATAATGAAAAGCCGCAGGCTTCTAACAAACGGGATATCATTTTGGTAAATGTGCTGGGTTGTTATATTTTTCCCCCCTTTCTCACACACTCTTTCCAGATAAAATAAATGCAGCTTCTTCCATTGGGAACACAGGCAGCTCTTATTTACAACACAATTAGCAGGCTGACATCAAGCTATAATAGGTATGTATATAAACAGGAAATGTTTCAAGGTAAACCAGTCGGTGCCATATTGAATCTTGTTATCAAAACAGGCTTGCCTTCAACAACAGGGGAGCTGGAAAAAAATTCTTCTTTATCCAGTGCTTAAACCCTTTGTGAATTTGCCTTTTGCATGTTCTGAATGTTATTCAGAAGAGCCAAGAGCCAAGGCGGCGCAGTGGTTAGAGTGTTGTACTGCAGGCCACTTCAGCTGACTGTTATCTGCAGTTCGGCGGTTCAAATCTCACCAGCTCAGGGTTGATTCAGCCTTCCATCCTTCCGAGGTGGGTAAAATGAGGACCCAGACTGTGGGGGTGATATGCTGACTCTGTAAACCGCTTAGAGAGGGCTGAAAGCCCTATGAAGCGGTATATAAGTCTAACTGTTATTGCTATATAAGTCTAACTGCTATGAGTGGGAATTTGCACACAGAATGGCTGGGATTGGCTTTCTCGGAGAATTGTCTTTGCTCATTTTTTGTTGTTGTTGGCTGAAGAGATCAGAGCTGATCTGTGCAACACCAATGGCTTTCTAAACAGCCTGAAACCTGTTTTTGACCTCAAAATCTTTTAAGTCATGTGATTAGACATTAGTTGAAGCAATGGGATTTCAACAAACAAACCAACTGAGGGAAAAGCTAGGGGAAAAAAAAGAACAATAATAATAATAAAAGATCCTGTTGGGATTTGAACAAGTAACCTCTGAAATATGTCGGAAGAAAAATCCATTTGCTTCAGTTCCAAGCCAGGAGAAATAAAATGGAGGCTGATTGGAAAGAAGGATTCCATTTATTGATGAGCAGAACCCCAGCATACAATTCTGGGACAGTTGACAAATTAGCTTGATAAGTAAGTGCAAGGAGTTTTATACAGTTTTCTGAGATGCTGCAGGGGGTTGTGCAATGTAGTGAGCCTGGTGTCTTTCCCTATTCTGATGGTGGTGGGTTAATCCTATTATGTCCTAAAGGTCGTGTCCTGTTCTTAGAATTTGGATGGAGGCTGCAAATTTTAATCCCAGCCTGGAGGAGCTGTGGCTGAAGTATTTTGTTTGTGAATAGGCTGGCCTGGATTTCATAATGGGCACAAAATATCCATCTCTAAAGATTTCAGGCATCTCCTAGTGGCTGTTTTACTATGCAGGAAATTGGGGCTACTTTCTACCTTTAAGAGCATGTTCCTCCATTTCTCCTTTGGGAAAATATAATATTCTACCTCTTGATATCCCCCAAAACATTTCATTCTCGGGGTTATGAAACAGGGGCTAGATTACACTCTTGTGAAAAGAAGGTCTAAAACAGTGGTGGGTTTCAAAATTTTTTAGAACCTCTTCTGTAGGTGTGGCCTGTTTTGTGGGAGTGGCTTGCCAGCCATGTGACTGGGTGGGAGTGGCTTGCCAGCCATGCGACTGGGTGGGAGTGGCTTGCCAGCCATGTGACTGGGTGGGCGTGGTCAACTTGTAAAATGTAGTGAAACTCACTTAACAACGCTCTTGCTTAGCAAGCAAAATATTGCTACTGAGCTTGGCTCAGGAACTCTGGCATTGAAGTGTGCAAGTCTTAAAGCTGTCAAGTTACAAGACCCTTGCACCCCTAACCCTTTAGAAAAAAAACCCAGGGGTGTTCAAACTTGACAGCTTTAAGACTTGTGGACTTCAACTCCCAGAATTCCTCCTCCAGTCATGTTGGCTCAGGAACTCTGGCATTGAAGCACACAAATCTTAAAGCTGTCAAGTTACAAGACCCTTGCACCCCTAGCCCTTTAGAAAAAAACCCCAGGGGGTGTTCAAACTTGACAGCTATAAGACTTGTGGACTTCAACTCCCAGAATTCCTCCTCTCGCTCTTCATCTTGATGATGTGCGGATGGACGGAGGGAGGGAGCTGGAACCAGTTCTAAACGGCACTGGAGATTTGTGGAACCTCTTCTATAGAAGAGGTTAGAACTGGCAGGAACCCATCCCTGGTCTAAAAGATACTAGAGCTTCTGCTACTCTTTGGCTCAGTTGAAGGGGAGGGCATTACTCTACAAAAGAGCCAATGAACTGTTGTGATTATCCTGGACTCAATAGAAATGCCTTAGCTATATAAATAAATAAAACATTTTGGGCTTTGTGAGAATATCAGGAGGCCCTTATGCAACAATTTTAAACTGAAGAAATATTTCCATTTTCAAAGGCAATTTTGCCTTTCCTATTTCTCATCTACTCACCCTGGAATCACAGGGGGAGGGGAGAATAACTGCAAAAGAGTTTTCCAAGTGTGGCACCATTATACAGTTTTTAAACGTTTTAGGATTCTGGCAATTTTATTCATGGCCCCAGATATTTTCACGCAACTGTGACCACTAAGTCAATATTGCTACTGAGCTGTTCACTGCAATCTTCAAATCTCACAGCAGATCACATGAGATATTTAATGGGCTCCATCCTATTCTGGGTTCCCCAGGCTCACAGAACCAGGTCTTCAGCACCTTTCAGAAGAGTATTAGGGGTGGGGCATTCTAATCTTTGGAGGAATGATGTTCCAGAGAGAGGGAGCCACCACAGAGAAGGCCCTTCTTCTGGGTTCCCACCAGGCGTATCTCCCACACAACATTCCCTTCCTCTCCGCTCTGAAAGGTTGGGTAGATGTCACCAGCAAGAGATGGTCCCTCAGATAACCTGGTCCTAAGCTATGAAGGGATTTAAAGGAGATAACCAACACCATGAATTGCACCTGGAAGCTAATAGGCTACCATTGCTCTCCATCCAGCCCCTAATAGCCTCTACGTCAAATGTGTTTTCTCAATAAATAATCTAGTAGTCACCTTGGAGACGGTGCATGCGCAAAGGGCATTTCCTTCTTTCTCTCCACGACCCTGTTGGAGGAGCAAGATGGCCAAGCGTACTAAGAAGGTTGGGATTGTAGGTAAATATGGTACCCGATATGGAGTGTCCCTCAGGAAGATGGTGAAGAAAATTGAAATTAGACAACACGCTAAGTATACATGTTCCTTCTGTGGAAAGACCAAAATAAAGAGGAAAGCCGTGGGTATTTGGCATTGTGGCTCATGTATGAAAACAGTGGCTGGTGGAGCTTGGACCTACAACACCACTTCAGCAGTGACAGTGAAATCTGCCATTAGAAGACTGAAGGAGCTAAAAGATCAGTAGAAATATATTCTTGTTTGAATGCTATCTTTTATCTCACTATCTGCCAATTAAACACGGCTGTATGAAAAAATAAATAAATAAATAAATAATCTAGTACATTCTTTCAGTATTATTAGGGATGTGATCAGTGAATAACGAATCATCTTATAACAGGAAATTTAGATATGTGACCATTCCATGAGAAATCCATGATTGGAAATAGGTGCTTTTTCCCTGTAAAAGTATCTGCATATTGGTTATTTCCTGATAAACTTTTAAACAATTTGGAAGGTGCTTTGCCCCAAAAAGAGGGTTTCAAAGGGGAGTGTAAACAGGGGGGATTAACTCTTGAGTTTAGGAAATTTCTCCAATGGCATCAATCCAGAAGTATTTCTTCCGTTCGTGATTGTATGCATTTGTAAATATTTGCATCATTCAGTTTAAATATTGGCCACTTCGATTATGTAGATTCCAAAATTATATTAAACTTCAGGAATCCATTGCCATTTTTCTCTGCTTGTCTTGAATCTCAACTTTTGAAAGAGAGGGAAGGAATTTCCTTAGAGGCTATCAATAACCCTCCATCTTTATAGTGTATAAATGCAGTACAAATATCTTTGTTTTCCATTTCTTAAAAGATCCTTGTGTACCTTATAATTTAAGAAATTACAGTATTTTCTAGAACTGATAAAGCCTGCAGTTTTCCCTCAGAAATGTTCATACAGCTGATTGAGCCATTCTGTTGTTTTATTTAATCTTAGCTCCTAATGTTGTAAGGAGTGTAACTATATAGAAATTCTGAAGGAAAATGAATCCCCTTGTTCATCTCCCTGCAAAGAGATAATATATTGAATCACTTACTCTGAAAAGAGCTTAAATGGTGAAATAGGGACACTTTGCCACGCTGAAGGGTAATCGTGCTCCTTCAAAAATCTACGTCCTTAAGAAAACTGACAAAATGGATGTAAGGAATATTTTAGAGTTGACATGTTTTGTATAAGTACTTGGACATAAACTCTTTAGGCAGACTGTGAAAAACACACATTTATTTCCCTGCAAAACTGTAATAGGTACTTGTCACTTGCTATACAGTACATTGCCGAAGTGGGTTCCTACCAGTTTGCACCTATTCGGTAGAACCGGTTCGTCAAATCTACCAAACCGGTTAGAAGAGGTTCCACCAATGGACCCGGAAAGCAGGCCACACCTACAGAAGAGGTTCCAAAAATTTTTGAAACCCACCACTGGTGGGTGTGTAATGTCCCGCAGTTATCTACGCATTAATAATGATCTAGTAATATTTCCTTATACATTTTAGGGACCTTTCCTTACATAATTGGTGTTTTTTTCCATACTTTTGGATTTCTAATTTCTGTTTCTGTTAGTTGGCAATTGCTAAAACCAATCCCACGTGAAAAAGTATTCAAAGCCTTCTTGATTTTAATTGTCAATTTACTTATTCCTGCACATTGTAATATTTATTCATTTACATATCTCTGTTTTTCCACAATTGTGTGCAAACACAATTCCAGCAGCTGCTAACATGTGTGAAATTAAATATATATTATACTCCCTTTCAAATAGCCAACAAAATATTTCTGGTTTTAATTCCATATCTTGCTTTATGATTGCTTCCAACCATTAACTTCTGAATAGCTACTTGGACCGACCTAAGTACTAATTCATAATTTCATATCCAGTCACATGGGCGGCAAGCCACTCCCATCCAGCCACATGGTCAGCAAGCCACTCCCATCCAGTCACATGGGTGGAAAGCCACTCCCACAAAGGAGGCCACACGCACAGAGTAGATTCCAACAATTTTTGAAACCCACCACTGGTACATTGCCTTTTAAATCAGACTTCCCTTGCTTATTTTTCCCATCCTTGTTGCTTCAATTCTAGAATCCAATGAGTATAGATGGCAACCCCAGATCAAAGAGGGAGCTATCATCCTTCGGCTCATTTTATGTTACGTCTTAGACACACATTACTCAGAACTTCAAAACCTCATATTCAAGACGTATTGCCTTGCCTATGAAAAAAAGACCTTTCCCTGGGCCTCATTTGTGGGGAGAAATATCTCGTACTTGTAACTACCAGCTAGTAGGGGATCTTTGGAAATTGGTTCCTTATTGCTGGTGTTAAAACAGAAGCCGTGTTGATTTGCTTTGAATAGTGCTGCAGACTCTTCTCCAGTGTATGCCTTCTAGGCTTCTAACTCTATGGTTATTTTGAAGAGACATTGATTGATACCACTGCAAAAAAAAAAAGCTGCCCTGGGGGTCATTCCAGTGTGTATTTGTGGCTGTTACATGTTTGAATGAGAAGTATTGCTAGAGAGAACAAGGGTTAAAGTTTTGATGATTGCCTTATGTGCTTTACAGATCCTTTGCGATGAAAGCTTTGCATCAGTAATGCTAATTCTAAAATAATTTTCTTTCTGTCATGATGACAAATGCATGGTAACAGTTCCTGGTTTCCCATTTTGAATTGCTTGTCTTTCTCTTTTTATTAAAGGATGGAGACCCTTCCTCCAAAAGCTAATATCCTTCTGAGCAAGGTGTTCCCTTTCATTCCAGTCCAATAATTGGCCTTCCTTCCATTACCGCTAGCAGTTTGGCCCACTGTAGTGTTTTACAATTGCAAATCATTTCATGTGGCTCCCCTTCGCATGTTGTAGCATAAAACATTTCACAATCATTTAACACCGGGAAGAATTATGATTTCAAGAGAAAAGAGGTCAAAGTATATGCAAACCAATTTCACATCTTTCTTCAACACAGAGCACCAGAACACTGCAACAGTTGAATGAGCACTGTTGTGGGAGAATTTGCTTTTATACTGAATTTCAAGGCAGTTTTCCTTCAGTCACACTCTATGGGATTTAAAATATGAAAATCATCATTTCATTCAAGAGGGAGGGAGGGAGGGAGGGAAGGAAGGGAGGGGGGAAGGAAGGAAGGACTGCTCAAAGCTTCAAAGGAGAGAGACCGCCTGCTGCCAATTACCTCCACTCGACCGATTAGATCCCACAGATTAGGCCTCCTCCGAATTCCATCCGCTGGCCAGTGTCGACTGGCGACTACCCGGAGGAGAGCCTTCTCTGTGGCTGCCCCGACCCTCTGGAACGAGCTCCCCGTGGAGATTCGAACCCTCACCACCCTCCAGGCCTTCCGCAAAGCCCTTAAAACCTGGCTGTTCCGACAGGCCTGGGGCTAAAGAACCATTGCCCCCGTCTCGAATGGTATGACTGCTGTGTGTTTTAAACCATGTATTGTTTTGTGTCATTTTTAATTTTGTCTGTATCCCCCCCTTCCCTGGGTTGAGTTGTGAGCCGCCCTGAGTCCCCTTCAGGGGAAAAGGGCAGCATATAAATAAAATCAACAACATTCAACATTCAAAGGGACATGGTGGCTCAGCTTGAAACTCAGCTTGTCAATCAGAAAGGTTGGCAGTTCGGCGGCTTGAATCCCTAGCACCACGTTAACAGAGTGAGCTCCCGTTACTTGTCCCAGCTTCTGCCAACAAAAGCATGTAAAAATGCAAGTAGAAAAATAGGGATCACTTTGGTGGGAAGGTCACAGTGTTCCATGAACCTTTGGCATTTAGTCATGCCAACCACATGACCACAGAGACGTCCTTGGATAGTGCTGGCTTCTTCGGCTTTGAGATGGAGATGAGCACCACCCTCTTTTGTAGCTAGGATGGCCCAGTCTTTCTTAATGGGCACAAAATATCTGCTGGAGGAAGAGAGATTGAGTGTGCTTCCTCTTGTCTAAAAAACATGTTTCTCCATTTCACATTTAGGGAAATATAGTATTCTGCCTTTTTTAATATTTCCCAAAATATTTAATTCTTCTAGGAGAGGGATTGATGTTAACTTTCTACATGTCTGTTCCATATAAGAAAATGTTCTCTTTGTTCAAGCTTATTGTTTTGCTAATTTGGTTTAAAACAATGTATAATAATATTATTTCTCAGACATTTTGGCCCCGTCCTTGTCAGGATGGATCAGTCCTTGCTGCAAAAGAACTGTAAATATCACAGCACTTTCATTTACTAATGTCTCTGCCGATCAGCTGTCCAGGTCCATCAGATAATGAAAATGCAGCCTTTCCATTGACAAATCTGTCAAGAGAATCCTCTAGGATTTGCTTGATTATAATTTAGTTTTCTTATGTGAATTAGAATGAGAGATTTTTGTTGCTGTTTTGACAATTAAAGTAAATATATGTAATACAAATTCCACCTCTCTCCTTCTCTTTCTCTCTCTCCTAAAATAAATGAAATCAACTGCCACATTGAGAAAGGAATTTGCATTAGTGCAACTTTTAAGCTGTCTAACATTATTCCTATTGTTTTCTACATGTCCTCATTTTGGTCCTTCCTCACACTCAAAAGTTGTGACTAGGATTTAAAGGCCATCTCAGGCTTCATTTCAGACTTAATTGATTATTGAAGGATGTTACAGAGATGTCATGCTCAAGGAAATAGTGTGCTGGAAATAAACTGCTTAAAAAAAGAGCTTGATGCATATTCCCAGATTAGGAAATGATGTCTCTTAATTAACTGGATTTTAAAAGTCTAGAAGAGAGGTCATCTTTTACAGATATGTTGTGGCCCACCAGGAGCCGTTGGAGCTGCCACCAGACTCCGACAGCGAGGGGCCCTATGAGTCGGCTCTGGAGGATGTGGAGAATCCTGGACAGGGTTCCGACTCCGAGCAGGGTGCAGAGAGGCTGGTTGGCCACCAGGAGGCACCTGAGCCTTGGACCAGTGGGGAGGAGACAAGGGAGTGTGTTCCTGATGTCAGCACTGAGTTGTTCCTGGATGCACGCCATCGAAGAGCTAATAGGCGTCAGGAACAATTACGCAATTACAGGAGATGATTGCACTCAGCTGGTGGTCATTAGGCTCCTCTCCAGACTATAAAAAGCTACTTGTGCACATGCCGCTCTTTGCAGAAGTCAACACAGAATCGAATGTCAGAGAACTTTGTACGAACTTGGCAGGCTGGATTGCTGCCAAGCCTTATCTGTGTTTATTGCTGCCCAAGCTTGTCTGTGCTGGTTTGCTGCCAAGGACCTGTTTGTCTGTTAATTAAATGCTGTAATTTAACTCTGGCTCAGAGTGTGCTTTGGTGTCTACCGAACCAGTTAGAAGAGGTTCCACCAGTGGACCCGGAAAGCAGGCCACACCCACAGAGTAGGTTCAAAAAAAATTGAACCTACTCAAAAGAAAGAAAGAAAGAAAGAAAGAAAGAAAGAAAGAAAGAAAGAAAGAAAGAAAGAAAGAAAGAAAGAAAGAAAGAAAGAAAACACATGGCCAGCAAGACACTCCCACCAGGTCACATGGCCAGCAAGCCACTCCCACAAAGGAGGCCACACCCACAGAGTAGGTTCAAAAATTTTTTTGAAACCCACTACTGGTATGGTCCCTGCTGTGACTCAATATGAAAGGTAGCCAAGTTTATCTTTTCTGAGGAAGTGATTTTTACTCTTTTAGTGCATTGTCTCAAAGAGTCGACTCTAAAGCTTTCCTCAGTTGTGTCTTTGCATTCAGGTGTGGCTCTCCTTGGATGATACGTGGCATCTGACATTGAAAACTTGCAGAAATATTTTGTCGGGGAGAGATTTACTTCAGGACAAACACTTAAAGTAGAAAGAGAGGGGCGGGGGAGAAGAAAAAAGTAAACCGGAGAGATGGAGAAAAAAACATCCGTATTTAGACATTCGGTTCACAGCTGCAAAGAAACATACTCCTTTCTCATCTAACGGACTTGGCATTACAAAGACGCTTAGAAAGAAAGTTAATATTACAGTAGGCGGGGCTGGGGGTTGGGGGGAATCTCAAACTGACATTGTCCTTCATGGAATGTCCTTTATGCAACTGAATAGCAAAACAACAACTGCCAATAAAGCTTTTAACTCCACACATGCTCAAATTGTGCTGGTTGTCTTAGATAGATTTGCTATCGATGTGACAGGTCACAATGCAATTTAGAAGCAATTAAAAGGTAATGAATGTGCTGAAAGGAAACCTCTGCCTGGGAGGGGTTTCTTTCCCCCCCCCCCGGTGTACAGCAGAAAGCAGATAGATCTATGCCCTTCAGTAATTTGGCCTGGTGAAACAGCAAGAATGCTTGATGGAGAGGGCTTTGCAATGCTGGAGGGGCTGTTTTGCAGATACTTTGCTGAGGCTGCATCGTCAGCAAAGAAGAAGAGCTGATATTGACCCTGATGTTGGGAAGCTGCAGGCTCAGGTATACAGGTGAGGCAAGATGAATGTAACCGGGGATGCCAATAGCACTGAGCCAAGGTGGCGCAGTGGTTAAATGCAGCACTGCAGGCTACTGCTAGATCAGCAGGTCAGCGGTTCAAATCTCACCGGCTCAGGGTTGACTCAGCCTTCCATCCTTCCGAGGTGGGTGAAATGAGGACCCGGATTGTTGTTGGGGGCAATATGCTGACTCTGTAAACCGCTTAGAGAGGCCTGAAAGCCCTAGGAAGCGGTATATAAGTCTAACTGCTATTGCTATTGCTATTGCTATTGTATTCAGATATGGAGCTCAACTATATATGGCCTCTTCAATTACACCAGTACTTCCTGATTTCTTTGTTGTTTAAGCCTAGGCCGGGGGGGAGGGGAGCTGATATAGGATTCCATTAAGAAATTTAGCAGGGTGCTACATAATGATGCAGCAGGGGTTGCACAGGTAAACCCACCAGTGGCTGGCCAAGTTAGGTGGTCTTAATAGAATGGACCTTATAAATTCATTTTAGTTTGGCTTTTCATTCTAGTGCCCTGGAGTTCCAAAGTTGACTTTTAGCTGGAGTGAACTTTCTCCCCAAACTTCCTCATAAGTATTAGAAATAGGGCTGGACAGTGTGGCAAGACCCTGAAAAGGAGGGGCACAGGAAGCCAGGCGTGGGTGAGAGATAGAACAGAGGTAAAAGCTGCTGACAGCTTAAGACGAAATAGGAACTTCTCTTTTTTGTATTTCTCCTACGTACTTCGCTGTAACAGTCCAAATGAACTTCCCCTTTTTGAAATGTCATGCTTGTCTCGTGTATGGAAACGCCTTGAGAATGCACCGTGTGGAACACGGCATAAAAGTAGGATCCTGGGCAGAGCTAAGGCATTTCAGATTCTGGTGTGTGAACACGCTGAACTCGATGCATCCAATAAACCTGTTTCTCTTCCTTCGTGGTCTCAAGTCCTGATCTTTCGTAAGTAGATTGCAAACCTCTATCTGCTGCAACAATATGACCCTTTTAAAATAAAATATGTCATTGTTAGTAATGCGATTATTGTGTGTGGGAAGCCACTACCCCCCTAAAAGAATGAAATATTTGAGGAATATTTAAAAAGGCAGAATATTATATTTTCCTAAATGAGAAATGGAGAAACATGTTTTTTTTTGGAGGCAGGAACCAGACCCTTAATATTTGTATTTTTTGTATTATTTTTTTTTGTTTATTATTTATAGGCCGCCCTTTTCCCTGAGGGGACTCAGGGCGGCTTACAATTTATGGGGGGGGGGGGAATACAAGACAAGACATGAGACAGTACATAAGTAAAAATAGAATACAACATTCATTCATCATTCGGGTGGGGACGGATTAGAATCTTTATCCCCAGGCCTGACGGGATAGCCAGGTCTTGAGGGCTGTGCGGAAGGTCTGGACGGTGGTGTGGGTGCGAATCTCCACGGGGAGATCATTCCAAAGGGTCGGAGCTACTACTGAAAAGGCTTAATAGCCCCCAGCAGATATTTTGTGCCTATTAAGAAAGATTGGGCCATCCTATTCAGAAACCAGCCCCAGTCTCCCTGCCCCCAAGCAGAAACTGAGGAGGCCACCTTTTAGAAATGCAGATTTATTAATCCATTCAAGAGGATATTTTGAAACAAAGGCAGAATGGCAGAATTAGAAGCAGCCCAGAGCAGTCCAAACTTCAACCAAATTAGCTCAGACAAGCACCTAGGATTTGCATTTCCGCTTTTGCCCATAGAGCCATCTATGACCTCTACATAACCCCTAAACGACCCCATAGGACTCGGACAACAGCCAATAGAATACATGTTCTTGCGCAGGAACAGGGAGCTCAAATACAAAGCCTTCACTCTCAACTCCGTTTTGTTAGCTGCACCAGAACCATCAACGAGGTGGTTCTGTTCATTGTTAAACCATCTTTCCAATCAGCCTCCATGTTTCCAGTATCTTTCTCCCAGTTCTCCCAGAACTGAACCAGATGGATATTTCTTCCAACATGTGTTTGAACCTTAACAGTTTTTTTTTTCCTTCAGATTTTTGAACTGGCTAATTCATACTTCAGGGAGTTCTTTCAGGATGCGTGCATGTGCATATTCATTTATCTGAAACTCAACATAGCACGTCCTTCTTCAAATTTTCTCCATACGAACCTTCTGAGGTAAATTGGGCTGAGAGAGAGTGAATAATTAAACTTACTCAGCAAGCTGAGGATGGACCTGAACTGGAATCTCTCCAATCCTAGACCTTACTCATAGTATCAAATTGCCAACTCGGTGCAGTAATTTAACATGAAATGATCCAGATAAAACTACAAAGCACTTTAAAATGAACACTTTCTATTAAATAAAAAGAAAGAAGCACTGTTAGATGAGACGGAGAATGGTCCCCCATGGAAACCATGTGTTGAATGACAGAAACAGCCAGTTTGATGTAGCAGGAGATCCAGGGACCAAAATACAGCACAGTGACTTTGGGCAAGTCACTCTTCCTTAATTCTAGACTACAAAATGGAACAACATCTATCTCCTAACCTGCACTGGACCAGCACTGTAGATTATGGTTCATATCCTTTGATGAAAACCACCTGGCTGGTTTTGAAAGTTTGAACCATATACATTTCTCTTGGTTTAAATTTTGTAGGGAATGCTGAAGGCAGTGGAAATTAAAATCTGCTTCCATTTTGGGAAATGAAAAGAGGCAAGTTATTTATAGTAAATTTTGGAGATGTAAGACCAGTTTTATGTCCTCATCTTTGAAGCCACCATCCATACACACATCCATTGGTGTGTGCGTACTAACAATTTCATGGAGAACATGGGGAAACATTTATGGATAACAATATGTTTGTTTCATTAGCCCAATTTTACTACTTTACATTCATGACAAACCATGTCTTGGTTTAAATCTTTTTAGGGAAGCAAAGAACATATGTGCACAAGCAGTCTTCCAATATTTGAAGGTGTGTAACAGAAAGGCGGGACTCAACCTCTTCTCCAAAGCTTCTGAGGAATAGACAAGAAGCAATGAATGGATATTTATCAAGGAGAAATCCAGCTTAGAACTAAGGAGAAATTTCCTGAAAGTAAGAACAATTAATTAGCAAAACAGCTTGCTGCAGAAGTTTTGGGTGCTCCATTACTTTTTAAGAAGAGATTGGACAGCCATTTGTCCAGAATGGTATAGGCTCCACTGCTTGGGCAGGGTGTTAGACTAGAAGACCTCCAAGGTCCCTTCCAACTGGCTTAGTCTGTTATTCTGTTATTATTCTGCTAGTTTTACCCTGAACATCGTAAATCTGTGTTGAAGAATAGGAGCACCAGATAATAAGAATTAGACAACTGGTGTGGAATTTGTACAGAGAGACAGAAACAACATTTATGTTTTCTAATATCTTGATACCAAGTGATGATGTTAATTCATGTTTTCTGAAGACTGTATCAGTTGTGGGTCACCCACACAATTTGTACAGGCTACTGCATTGCTTCCGACAGAATTAATGGCCTGGTAAATGAGGCAGAACTGCCTGCACAGTTAATTAATGATAGTATATGTCAAATACTGATAAGATCAAAATGATGGATAATACACGAAGGCATGAACTTTAGACTCAGATTTATTTCAGACGGAATAGGTTAAGGCTACAATAGTCTCAAAGCAATTATAAACAGCCATTTGCTAATGCAATTTGAACCTATGTTATGGAGTCCATTAGGTCCAATTTTATATTAATTCCTTTTATGACCTAACTCTAGGTCATAAAAGATGCTGTTGTCAGCATCTTAAATGTATCCTAATGAACCCTGATTGAAGCTCTCGAGTGTAAACATTTACAATGCAAACACCTATATTTCTGCCTTGATGATGGATATTTGGATAAGGGTTTTTAGTCAGTAAAGTTGACTACAAAATGAATGTTCAAATAGAAAGAGACTTTGGGACAGACAGAGCATTAGTGGTGGGATTCCAAATCTCTTCCTACTGGCTCTAATGCATGCTTTGTGCATGCACAGCACTCAAAGAGCATCCTCAGTGTCAGCGCTGGTTAGCTGAGCTGTTGTTTAGCTCAGCTGATGCATAACAAGGGGGGAAGGAAGGAGGAAAGAAGGGGGGAAGGAAGGAGAGGAGGAGGGAAGGAAGCAGGGAAGGAGGAGGGAAGGAGAGAAGGAGAGAAGAAAGGTGGGAGGGAAGGGGGAAGGAGGGAGGGAAGGAAGGAGGGAAGGAAGGAGAGTAGGAGAGAAGAAAGGAGGGAAGGAAAGAAGGAAGGAAGGAAGAAGAAGTAGGAATGTTGTAAGATAAGATGGAGTTATGGGATGGTAAGAAAGCAATTTCAAGTATATTGTCAACTGTAGGGGAAAAATTGTTATAAATACATATTATTAATAACAGTTATGAGATCATATAATTGTGAATGTATATATGAAATTAATAAAATTTTCAAAAAAACACAATCCTCTCTGCCGCGCGAATCAGCTGAGCTAAAAAAACAAGGGAATCTGGGACAGGGAACGGCGGGGGTGGGAGGGCGGGGCCAGCCAGAAGTGGCATTTGTAGTTTGGTTTTCCAAACAACTAAAAATTACCATTACCTGTACGTCAGAACAGGTCCGAACCAACTGAATACCACCTCTGATTACCCTAACCCAGTGTTTCCCAATCTTGGCAAGTTGAAGATGTCTGGACTTCAACTCCCAGAATTCTCCAGCCAGCATGTCTGGCTAGGGAATTCTGGGAGTTGAAGTCCAGACATCTTCAACTTGCTAAGTTTGGGAATCACTGCCCTAACCCATCTCATATAGTTGACAAGACTGTGCAAGCCCTTCTGAAGCAAATGAAGTACCTGTATGACTCCTTTCAAAGACTTAGCAATGCTGTTTTACGAACGTCCCCCATTGACTGATCCATGCATCAAAAAGACTCCTTCTGAAAGTTTATGAAGCTGCCCCTTAGTTGGTGATCAATCCTTGCTGGCGGTGCTATTATCTTCTGAAGGCCGGAGATCTAATTCTGATTTTAAATGACTCACTTTTATAACATATTTCTTGAACTCTCTTTTTTCTCCATTTGAAGCCTTTGGAAAGGAGAAGAGGCCGTGATAAAAATAGAGCAGCTTCTCCTCTTATTGCTAACAGTAAGAGATTGATCCTCAATTTCTCGGAGCCCTATTCTTAGGTTTCACATTATGGATCCAGAAGAGAGACCATAGAACTATCCATATGAGCAGGGTAGACTGTTCCAGTGTAAGTTGTATTCTATAAATGCCAAGGCTTAGATAATCAGACCTTTTTATATACCTCATCAGATATATAATTCATATTACAAGGGCTTATTTCCCTGCCCCCTTCATTTGTAGCTGAATGGATGTATTTGTATTTCATAAATTTATAGGCCGCCCAATCCTGAAGGACTCCAAGCGGCTTACAGAAAGTATTTTTAAAAAAAAAAATAAAGAATTTTTTAAAAAAACAGAGGAAACAGATTAAAACCACATCATACACCCAATCTGGTCGGGGCTGGACCTCAGTCATGAGGTTAACAGCACCAGGTCTGCTGGAATAGCCAGGTTTTGATAGCCTTTCGGAGGGCCATGAGAGTGGGTAGGGTCCCAGACATTATGAGCCAAGGTGGCGCAGTGGTTAAATGCAGCACTGCAGGCTACTGCTAGATCAGCAGGTCAGCGGTTCAAATCTCACCGGCTCAGGGTTGACTCAGCCTTCCATCCTTCCGAGGTGGGTAAAATGAGGACCCAGATTGTTGGGGGCAATATGCTGACTCTCTGTAAACTGCTTAGAGAGGCCTGAAAGGCCTATGAAGCGGTATATAAGTCTAACTGCTATTGCTATTGCTATTGGGTCCGGATCTCAGGGGGAAGTTCGTTCCATAGGTCGGAGCAGCTACAGAGAAGGCCCTCCCCCGGGGAGCCGCCAGCCGACATTGTCTGGTTGACGGCACCTGGAGAAGGCCCACCCTGTGCGATCTTATCGGCCATTGGGAGGTATGCGGCAGAAGACGGTCTCGCAGGTATCCAGGTCCTAGGCCATGTAGGGCTTTAAAGGTAATAACCAGCACCTTGAATCGCATGTCGGATGTCAGACATCATCATTGTTTTTCTGTATTTCTTCTCCATCTCTCCCCTTTTACCTAGTTCTCCCCCCACCCCCACCCCAATTTATTGGAGACTTTTGGTGGATTGTTGATATTCCATCCCTTTTGCTGGAAAAAAAAAACCCCTTAGAAAAGCTGAGCTATAATGAAGTGCAAATAACACGCACCTGGTTTTTCTTTTTAAACAAACATTCACATTTTCATTGTATTTACTCGGCTTTCGCAGCTCATGATCATTTTCATTGGTTACCGGTTTACACAGATTTACAGTCTCATGCATAATAATAGTCATGCAAATTCGAAACCAATTCTGAATGTGCGGAGAAATAGGTTGAATGCTGTGACCCTGTGCACTCGATCCATTTATATTCTTTTTTTCCCCCCTGATTAGCTCCATGTTGTGAATCGTTTCAATTTTGTTTATGTATAATTTTATTTTTTTCTTAATGATAGGTTGCATCCTAGAAATGCGTTCAAATGTTAAATAGAATCGGGGATTAAAGCTTGACTGTTTCCAATACGTGATCTGCAATTTGGGTCAGTAGTACGGTAGGCATCATCTGACAATTGCTGTGTTTGTCTCCTGAACTAGTTTGAAAAGAGATGGGCCATTTAAAGGGCACACTAATCTTTACAGAGAGTCTGAAAGACCCCAAACAATATTTGAAGCCCGCCCTTCAACTTTGTTCTCTGTACTTTACATTCTGTTTCAGTGTTGTTGTTGTTTTTCTCCATTTGTTTTTGATCTTTTGAAGCCAATGGCTGCCAACATGATTGAAGCTGTGCAATATTAAACAGATACAATAATGATTGGCTCTCATTCGAGACAATGACAAATCTGCATATAGACGGGAGGTTGAACAACTTAGTCTTATAGCAATAGCAATAGCAGTTAGACTTATATACCGCTTCATAGGGCTTTCAGCCCTCTCTAAGCGGTTTACAGAGTCAACATATCGCCCCCAACAACAATCCGGGTCCTCATTTTACCCACCTCGGAAAGATGGAAGGCTGAGTCAACCCTGAGCCGGTGAGATTTGAACAGCCGAACTGCAGAACTGCAGTCAGCTGAAGTAGCCTGCAGTGCTGCATTTAACCACTGCGCCACCTCGGCTCGGCAAATGACAGTGACAAATCTGCATATAGACGGGAGGTTGAACAACTTAGTCTTGTGGTACAACCGAACAATCTTGAACTGAACACACTCAAAACCGTAGAAATGGTGGTAGATTTTAGGAAAAACCCTCCTATACTATCATAAATTCTTTCAACTTCTACCTTCAAAAGGACGCTATAGGACACTGCACACCAGAACATTGTCAACTATTTACTAAGACTGTATTACTATTATTCCCACATACCTCCCTTAGACCAATAAGATCACACAGGATGGGCCTTCTCCGGGTGCCTTCAGCAGGACAATGCCGGCTGGCGACGCCTAGGAGTAGGGCCTTCTCTGTTGCCGCTCCGGCCCTGTGGAATGAGCTACCCCCAGAGATCCGGGCCCTACCCACTCTCATGGCCTTCCGTAAAGCTATCAAAACCTGGCTTTTCCGGCAGAACATCCTTCTGATTGGGTGTTTGTTACATTCCCTTTTTTAACTTCGTGTGTCTTATTGTTTTTAAGGTTTTTTTTTAAATTCTTTTTATTCTGTAAGCCGCCCAGAGTCCTTCGGGATTGGGCGGCATAGAAATCAAATCAATTCAATTCAATTCAATTCAAATTCTTCTCATCCTTCCTAGTACCTATCTCCTCCCACTTATGACTATAACCATGTTGCTTGTAGTTTTACCAGTTCTATTATTCTGTTGGTTTCCTAGTATGATTTGATTGCTTATTAGTAACCTATGACTCTCGCTAAGTGTTGTGTCTTATGATTCTTGACGAATGTATTTTTCCCTCTCTTTTTTTTCTCTTTTTTTACCCTTTTATGTACACTGAGAGTATAAGTACCAAGGACAAATTCCTTGTGTGTCCAGTCACACTTGGCCAATAAAGAATTCTGTTCTGTTCTGTTGTGTTCTATTCTATTCTATTCTATTCCTGGGATGGTTGTTTAATTTTACTGCCATTCATGAAAACAATTGCTCCACCTAATCATTTCATATTTCAAACTGTACTTTAGATGAGTAACATCCTCATCTTCCAAATTGTTCACAATGTTTAACATATACAGCATCCTTTATTTAAAAAAATCCCCAGGATGGTCTTTTCTTTCCCATGCATTTCTTCTTGCAGTTGGTTATATGCAGTGGTGGGATTCTGAAATGTTAGCCACCGGTTCTCTGCCCGGTTGCTGAGTGGGCGTGGCCATGGTGGGCATGGTCTACCTGGCCTCCTACACCATGGGGGGGGGCATTTTCACCCTCCCCAGGCTCTGGAGGCTTTCCCTGAGCCTCCAGGAGGGCAAAAACAGTCTGCTTGGGCTCTGGATACCTTCCAGAAGCTGGAAACAGGCCCATTTCTGGATTTCTGATAGGCCTGTTTTTCACCATCCGGAGGCTACAAAGGCTTTCTAAATAATTCTATTTAGGCTTGATTTTAATGATTTATGCATATTTTTTATAATTTCATGTAGTTCTTCAAATACCCAGCTTATCAAAATGCCCCGTGCCAAAGTTACAATTAATTATACAGTTCTTATTTCAGAGTTGTGGTCCACCTTAAATTTATCTAATTCAGCTGCTGTGGAGAAGAGAGATGGGAGCCATTTTGGTCTTTTCTTCTGCCTTAATGTCCAGTTCCAAAATTGCAGTTAGCTATACAGATTTTATTTCAAAGTTCTGATCCACCTTAAATTTAGCTAATGCAACTCATGTGAAAATGGAAGAGAAGCTGGAACCATCTTGATCTTTTGCAGAAAAAAAAAAAACACCTTCGTATTTTCCCAGTTCTTGATTTTGTTATTATTTTTTCCCTTGCTACTTTTCACCTCTCGTTGGTTATAGTTGCTCAAATATATATTAATTGGAACACACTTGCATACAGCCAAACTCGGGTATGTTTCTTTCTCCTCCTGCTTTTCCAAGTTCTGATTTATGGCAGTTGGTTAATTAAAACTTCCCGCACAGGCAAGATTAGATTAAAACAAAGTCTGTGCCCAACATTTTTTCTGGTTTTTCTTTTTTTCTTTATTCTCTGTGAAGCTGATGGGGAAAAAAAAATCAAGTTGGGCTTCTTTTTTAAGGAGGAAAAATTGGGAAAGTCTCATTGGTGGGTGCAGGGTTTTTCGCTTGCTTCGTCGAGAAGGTGGCCAATCTCAGGGCACAATATTCTCTTTAGCAGTTTAAAGACTTGCTGGCTTCTTGAATGTTGAGGAAATTATTCAATTGGTCCTTTTCAGACAAGGAACGTGGAAAGTCAAGGAGGCTGCAAAGTGATGGAAAGCTACATAACAATAACCTAACCAGATAATCACTGAAAGAATTTCTAAAGTCCTCTGTGAAGGGGACTAAAACTCTGGAAAGCTCATAACACTTCAGCAAATCTGAATACAGATGAAGCACAATTGTGGCAGCATTGCAGCTCTCTTTCAAGAACTTATATTGAAGTCTTATCAAGAGCTTTTATTGATGGGTAACAATTATTTCCTAGGATCTATTTAGTTCAAAAAAAAATGCAGCAACCACACCGTGACATTCATAATCAATAATTATGTTGATTAGAATTAGAATTAGTTTATTTGTATGCCACCCTTCTCCCTGAGGGGACTCAGGGCGGCTCACAATTCAAGGGGGAAGGGGATAACAAACAAGTTATAAACATAAGACGATACATTATTAAAAGAAAGCACAACAATCATACCATTCGGACGGGGTTAGGGTCTTTAGCCCCAGGCCTGCTGGGACAGCCAGATTTTTAAGGCGGTGTGGAAGGTCTGAAGGGTGGTGAGGGTACGAATCTCCACGGGGAGTTCGTTCCAGAGGGTCGGAGCAGCCACCGAGAAGGCTCTCCTCCGGGTAGTTGCCAGCTGACATTGGCTGGCTGATGGAATTCGGAGGAGCAATAGCAATATAGCAATAGCAGTAGACTTATATACCGCTTCATAGGCCTTTCAGGCCTCTCTAAGCGGTTTACAGAGAGTCAGCATATTGCCCCCAACAATCTGGGTCCTCATTTTACCCACCTCGGAAGGATGGAAGGCTGAGTCAACCCTGAGCCGGTGAGATTTGAACCGCTGACCTGCTGATCTAGCAGTAGCCTGCAGTGCTGCATTTAACCACTGCGCCACCTTGGCTCAAAGGTGGAGGCCTAATCTATGCGATATTATCGGTCTAGTGGAGCTAATTGGCAGTAGGCGGTCTCTCATTTGATCTTCAAATTCACTCTGGTTTAAATGGGGGTGGGGGAAAGCTGTTTTCTTTCTTCCTGCCCATTTTTAATATCTTGACTCGGAGGGCAAAATGCAAAAACATTCATTTTGGATTGCTTTCTTTGCACCGCATTGCCAGGTTTGCAAAAAAAAACAACATTAGAAGTCAGTCTTTGGTGAGAAAAGCTGATTCTGATTTCTTCAGAAAAGGGCAAGACCATGGCTTCTGGGTAAAAAAAAGGGGGGGGAAGAACGAAAGAAAGGCTGCGGGCACTCTCTGACTCATATCTTGTTCCTACATTATGTTATGTGTCATAGAGTAATATCATATAACCCCATTTAATGGGACGTGTCATCAATTTTTTATTAAAACAATTTATTTCTACCGCCTCTGGAAACATTCTAAATGGAAAAAAGAACCAGAGCTACCTGTTGTAGAGCATTTACGAATTGAGGTAACTCGGAGTCAGCTTTCCCCACCCACCAAAAAAAAAAAAAAAAGATTGTCTCCATTGCTCAAGAAGAGACACTTGTCAATCACCAATCATATAAAGTACAAAGCTGGGGGGGGAAAAATAAAGTTATTGCCTGTCATTTCAAAAGAATGAGAGGTCTACGCAGGGCGCAGTAGAGTCCAACTACAGTTTGATGAATGGAAGAGGTTGATTGACTCAAATGATTTAAAGCTTGCCCATATTGTGTCACTTCAGATTGACGACACATAGGTGTCAAGGAGGAGAGGTGCTGCTGAAGCATCTTCTTGACAAAGCCAGGTAAATGTCATTCAGATTATTTTTAAAAAACAATATCTGGGTAATCAGCTAATATCTCCTCAGAATCTCATCTTGGGAACCTGCCAGCCTTTCAGAGAGTAGGCCAAGCTTTTACCTGAGAGCTGAGTTGAAAACGACCCTACAGGAAGTAGTTACCATAGCAATTTATTGAGGAAAAAATAAATGGAAATACACGCAAAAAACCCAATTAGCATATCAGCCTTGTTAGCTTCGAAAAATGTTAACCTCTTTTGTTGCTGTTTATGATTTTCCTCTTTTTTTTCCCCCTGCGAAATCATACATTCAGTGATAAGTCATTACTCCCTAAAAATAAATATAAATTGGGAGAAAATGCTTAAATATTCTTTGAGGTTTAATTTTACTATGAACATATCTCCTAGGGTTCAAATAAAGGCCATGTATTGTCTAAGGTTATATGCATTTACAAAGAAATGAAGTGATATAATAGTGATATAGTCAGTGGTGGGTTTCAAAATGTTTTAGAACCTCTTCTGTAGGTGTGGCCTGCTTTATGGGAGTGGCTTGCTGACCATGTGACCTGGTGGGAGTGGCTTGGCAGCCATGTGACTGGGTGGGCATGGCCAACTTGTAAAATGTGGTGAAACTCACTTAACAATGCTCTTGCTTAGCAACCAAAATGTTGGCTGAGAAATTCTGGCATTTGAAGCACGCGAGTCTTACAGTTGTCAAGTTACAAGACCCTTGCACCTCTAACCCTTTGGGAAAAAACCCCAGGGGTGTTCAAACTTGATAGCTTTAAGACTTGTGGACTTCAACTCCCAGAATTCCTCCTCCAATCATGTTGGCTCAGGAACTCTGGCATTTGAAGCATGCGAGTCTTAAAGTTGTCAAGTTACAAGACCCTTGCACCTCTAACCCTTTGGAAAAAAAACCCAGGGGTGTTCAAACTTGATAGCTTTAAGACTTGTGGACTTCAACTCCCAGAATTCCTCCTCCAATCATGTTGGCTCAGGAACTCTGGCATTTGAAGCACGCAAGTCTTAAAGCTGTCAAGTTACAAGACCCTTGCACCCCTAACCCTTTGGGAAAAAAACCAGGGGTGTTCAAACTTGACAGCTTTAAGACTTGTGGACTTCAACTCCCAGAATTCCTCCTCTCGCTCTTCATCTTGATGATGTGCAGACGGAGGGGGGGAGGGAGCTGGAACCGGTTCTAAACAGCACTGTAGATTTGTGGAACCTCTTCTATAGAAGAGCTTAGAACTGGCAGGAACCCACCCCTGATTCAGTGATAAGTCATTACTATCTAAAAATAAATATAAATTGGGAGAAAATGCTTAAATGTTCTTTGAGGTTTAATTTTACTATGAACATATCTCCTGGGTTTCAGATAAAGGCCATGTATTGTCTAAGGTTATATGCATTTACAAGGAAATGAAGTGATATAATAGTGATATAGTGATATAATTTTGATTTGATTCTAGGAACTGTTCCAGGCAGATAGCCACCTCATGTGCCAAAATGCAAGATAGTTTAGACTTTTCTTCTATGACCTAAACTGATACATGATGCCCACTTTTCATGATCCAGAAAAAAAAGTAGATTAACTGTTCCTGTCCCCCTCACCCCAACCTATACCAGCAGGCTCTGTGGCCAATCATAACTATAGGCTTCAACATATAGAAACAGGCCTCATACTTAAGGCATTTTTAGATTTGTGGTGAAGGTTGAGCATACTCATGAACTCCATAGAAACGGATTTGTGGAACTAGTCCAACTTTTTGCAATGTTCAGGAAAACCTATTAAGCCATCCTGGAGATGTGATAATCCAGAGATAAAGATCTGTAGAACCGAGGTGGCGCAGTGGTTAGGGTGCAGTACTGCAGGCCACTTCAGCTGACTGTTATCTGCAGTTGAGCGGTTCTAATCTCACTGGCTCAAGGTTGACTCAGCCTTCCATCCTTCCGAGGTGGGTGAAATGAGGACCCGGATTGTTGTTGGGGGCAATATGCTGATTCTGTAAACCGCTTAGAGAGGGCTGAAATCCCTATGAAGTGGTATATAAGTCTAACTGCTATTGCTATTGCTATCTCCTGCAAGTACACTGTTGTATTGATCACGTCATCATTAAGTTCTTCATTACGTTTAAACAATATAGATAGTTGGAAATTATGCCCATTATTGATGGTCCAAATTTATGTGGCAATGGAAAAGAGTTTCTGGCCATCTTTTCTATGACCTGAACATTGATATAATGTTTCTTTTCTGTCTTTCCACCCCCCACCCCCCCAGATGGAACATTCCCTCAACCTGTCCTTAGGGAACATTTAAGGCAGGGGTGTCAAACTCAAGGCCCGTGGGTTGGATCCAGTGGTGGGTTTCAAAAAAATTTCGAACCTATTCTGTGGGTGTGGCCTCCTTTGTGGGAGTAGCTTGCCAGCCATGTGTCCTGGTGGGAGTGGCTTGCCGGCCATTTGTTCTCTCTCTCCCTCTCTCTCCTTCCTTTTTTCTCTCTGTCCCTTTTTCCTTTTTTCTTTCATCTGCCTCTCTCACTTTTCTTTCTTTTTTCTTTTTTTCTTTCTTTCTTGATTCCTTTCTTTCTCTTTCTCTGTCTCTGTGCGTCTGTGTGTGTGTGTGTGTGTGTGTGTGTGTGTCAGTGGTGGGTTTCAAAATTTTTTGGAACCTCTTCTGTAGGTGTGGCCTGCTTTCCGGGTCCACTGGTGGAACCTCTTCTAACCGGTTCGGTAGATTTGACGAACCGGTTCTACTGAACTGGTGCAAACTGGTAGGAACCCACCTCTGAGCTGTACCCTCAAACTGTGAGCCTAGCATCCCCCAAAGTAGCCTGCCCCCAGGATACTGCTATAATTCAGTCCCATTATGATCCGTCAATCTTCCAATTTGCCCTCCCATATAATCCAAGTCCCCTCCTACCCCTCATTCTCGTCTCCTAGCCCTAGGGGTTAATTCATTCATCAATGTTCATTAATTCACCCATTTAATTCATTTCCAAAAACTCAGCCCAGATAAACACTCATCCCAGGCCCTCACAGCAGTCCAGAAACCTTATATCAGACTGTATTTTCTCTAGGTGCTTGATAGTTCAAGAGGGAAATCAGTTCCCACATCCCCATTGCCCCCCCCTCCCCAATTTCATCTTTGGGGCCCGGCATAATTGTCCCTGTACTCTCTCCATATGCATATTAAGGTCATTTCTGCATTAGCAATTTAAAGCATTTTCAAGAGTCATCCAACCTTCATTTTGTAAAGATAACAGTAATGCAGACAGATGTTAAATCACTTCAGTGATAGCTGGGCAAAGATGCTATAAATTATTGCTGCGAAAAAAGTTTCTTTAATGTAATATGGAAGTTAAGACGACCTTTGCAATTTTTTTAGAAAAGGTCTTTAGATTGAGTTCCAGGAGTGTCTTGAAGAAAAACACATTTAGTTTATCAGTTTGTTTCTTCAAAGTAGTTTTAGGCAGCCATTAAGGGTAGAAATCCTCACACAAAACCCTCAGCCAATAGAGTAAATGTACAATCAAAACCATTCTAAATGAAGATGAATCCAAGACCATCAGTTAATGGAAACACTACAAAGCATAATTGTTCTTCTTATGAGCTTAGCTCATCTTCACGATTTACAAGCTGGTCAATTAAGTTTGAAGTTTGAAGTTTTGTTTTATTTATATGCCGCCCTAATCCCTTTGCAGGGACTCAGGGCGGCGAACAACTCAAACGGGGAAGGGAACATACAATACAAGACACGTATTTAAAATAACCAACAACCATACCTGTTGAGAGGGGAAGAGGACTCATCAACCCCAGGCCTGCCGACACAGCCAGGTTTTAACGGCTTTTTGGAAGGTCGGGAGAGAGGTGAGGGTCCGAATCTCCGCGGGGAGTTCGTTCCAAAGGGCCGGAGCTGCAACAGAGAAGGCCCTCCCCCGGGTCGTAGCCAGATGGCATTGGCTGGTAGACGGGACCCGGAGGAGGCTGACCCTGTGCGATCTAATGGGTCTTTGGGAGGTAATTGGCAGCAGGCGGTCTCTCAAGTACCCAGGTCCAATACCATGAAGGGCTTTATAAGTGATAACTAGCACCTTGAAGCGTAGAAGTATGTAGAAGAGATTATAAGGAGACTGGGAAAAGAATGGAAGGAAGAATAAACATGCCAAGTCAATCCTCTCATCAAATCATAGATGGTAAAAGGTGAAAGTTTACCTTGCACCTATGTGCTACTCATTCCTGACTCTAGGGGGGAGTGCTCATCTTCATTTCAAAGTCGAAGAGCCAGCGCTGTCCGAAGATGTCTCCATGGTCATGTGGCCAGCATGACTAAATGCCAAAGGCACACGGAATGGTGTTACCTTCCCACCAAAGGTGGTTCCTATTTTTCTACTTGCATTTTTTACATGCTTTCGAAGTGCTAGGTTGGCAGACGCTCGGACAAGTAACGGGAGCTCACTCCAGTACGTGGCACTAGGGATTCGAACCACTGAACTGCTGATCTTTCTGATGGACAAGCTCAGTGTCTTAGCCACTGAGCCACCGTGTCCCTTGCTAATCATGGATGAAGAGGGCCTTATTATAGACAGACCTGACATTCAGAAGAAGCAGCCAGAGGCCAGGGCCATAAAGATCTGCTGATAAAATATTGGGGCTGAGATCAAAGAGCAGGAGCATGGAATTATTAAGAGACAACAGATCTGCAGTCCCTAAGGATGGCCCACTCCCTGTCTCCCACCATATCTCCTCCTGCCCAACACCATCATAACATTATGGCCTACTAAGAGCTGAGGTGGCGCAGTGGTTAGGGTGCAGTACTGCAGGCCACTTCAGCTGACTGTTATCTGCAGTTCAGAGGTTCTAATCTCACCGGCTCAAGGTTGACTCAGCCTTCCATCCTTCTGAGGTGGGTGAAATGAGGACCCGGATTGTTGTTGGGGGCGATATGCTGACTCTGTAAACCGCTTAGAGAGAGCTGAAAGCCCTATGAAGCGGTATATAAGTCTAACTGCTATTGCTACATCCACCACCCCAATATCAGCCCCATTTCCTAAACCAAGACCCCCAATATTGGGACTGTGAAGCTTCCAGTGTCCTTAATACACATCCCTGGAAGGGGAAGATGGGCACCCTGCAGCCCTTTAGCAACAAAAGGCACCATCCGGATGTCTTAATGAGAAATCATCTATTTAGGCTAAAAGGGAAGACAGTTGACAAGTGACAACATAACTCATCAATGGTGACTTAGCCTAGATTGCAAAGATCTTTGAAAGAAATGTTTCAAATTTGTTAGAGACTCTGCCTTGAGGAACTCACTACAAATTTGTCAGATAGTTTCCAAGATTATGTATTTCCCCTAAGACTAATATTAAGGTGGCTGCTCTTGGGAAGAGAGGGGAATGCCTTAAGTCAGTGTTGAGTCCTGGTGGTAATTGCCTGAGTTATTTCCCACAGTTCTCTTGATCAGAATTTTGGAAATGGTTTATCACTTCCTGTTTCAGAGCCAAGGTGGCGCAGTGGGTAGAGTGCAGTACTGCAGGCCACTTCAGCTGACTGCTAGTTCAGCAGTTCAGCGGTTCAAATCTCACCGGCTCAGGGTTGACTCAGCCTTCCATCCTTCCAAGGTGGGCAAAATGAGGACCCGGATTGTTGTTGGGGGCGATATGCTGACTCTGTAAACCGCTTAGAGAGGGCTGAAAGCCTTATGAAGCGGTATATAAGTCTAACTGCTATTGCTATTCTTAGGGATGAGAGAGAATGACTGATCTATGGTCATCCAGATGGATCCATGCCTTAAGGAAGGACTAGAACTCATGGTTTTCTGGTTTCTGGCTTGATGCCTTAAGCAAACCGGCTCTTCGGGCATTAAACATACCTTACTGAAATGTGTATAGTCTTTGCTTCCTTGAAATTGCTCAGTGCATGGCTTGACAAGTAACTCACAAGTTGGTTTGACTTATTTATGAAGCATCATTTCTCATCTGGGCTGATAAGGATGGCTATTCTGCTTTAAAAGAATAAAGCAGGGTCTTATGTGTTTAAAAAGTGATTCGGAAAAGGGATTTCAGCTCCTGCACCAGGAACAGGGCAACACATCTCTGTTATCCCTAAAAGATGAAACTATTTTTTTTAAATTCACTTTATGACTCATAAAATAGTGCCCCCTTTTTTTCCAGGTACATATAAGAGCCTGAATAAAATATATATTAGTTTAATGAATGGTACTGAAGTGTTGCACTCACTTCTTTTAATTCATTTTTTTATTACAAGTTTTAATGAGTTTTACAATTATATACCTCCCCTCCCTCCCCCCCCCGATCCCACATCCCATCCCCCATCCCCCCCCAACAACCTTTCAGAGCAAATACAGGGTATAAACATTTAGCAACCATATACTAAAATAAACTGACTAACTTTAGTGTCATCCCTCGCTTTTACTTTAACTCCCCTTTTGTAATTCATTTTTAAAGCATACATAAATAGGGTGGGCTTCAAAAATTTCAGCAACAGGTTCTCTGTCTGGTTGCTGGGTGGGTGTGACCATAGTGGGCGTGGCCTAGTCAGCCTTCTGCACCATGGCGGGGGGGGCTTTCCTTGAGCTTCTGGGAGGGCAAAAACTGCTTCTCCTAGGCTCTGGAGGCCTTCTTTCTCCCTCCCTGAGCCTCCGCATGGACCCTATACAGGCCATCTGGAGGCTCTTAGGAGAGGCGGGGTGGGTGGGGCCAGCCAGAGATGGGATTTGGAGGTTCTCTGAACTGGCCATAATGTTAGCTATGGGTAAAACTGTAGCATAACCCCAAGACATAAATCTCCTAGCTGACTCAAAAAGGCTTATATGACCAGAGCATATTTCCTCATTGCATAAGTGTTCTAACCCCCTCCTCCATCCAGTAATGAATGCCGAGACAAGCTTAACTGGAATGTACTTTATTAGCAAGAAACCAAAACCTCGGTGGCTGAAAGCCAAGCATAACAAACAGATAAGGACCTTGGCAGCAACTCAGACAAGCCCTGGCGGCAATCCAGCCTGCCAAGCTAGTTACAAAAGTTCTCCAACTTTTAGTCAATGCATTGACTTCTACAAGAGGGGTGTGTGCACAAGCAGTCTTTTTATAGTCTGAAGAGGAGCCTAATGACCACCAGCTGAGTGCAATTACCTCCTGTACTTGCACAACTGTTCCTGACGCCTATTAGCTCTTCGGTGCCGGGCATCCAGGAACAACTCACTACTGGCCTCCGGCTTACTCTCCCTTGTCTCCTCCCCATTGGTCCAAGGCTCAGGTGCCTCCTGGTGGCCAACCAGCCTCTCAGCGCCCTGCTCAGAGTCGGAGCCCTGTCCAAGGTCCTCCACATCCTCCAGAGCCGATTCATAGGGCCCTTCGCTGTCGGAGTCTGGTGGCAGCTCCAACGGCTCCTGCTGGGCCACAACACATAAGTAAGTTTTCTTAAATATGTGTATGCATACATCTATTATAGCAGATGTTCCCTCTTAGTAGTCATCCATATTCTATAAACGCAATGTAAAGTGAGGAGCATATGAAGTCAAAGACAGACCCATATTTTGCCAAGCCTGGTCTATATTCTACTAAATAATAAATATAATTCCTGAATAGATCTATAATTGGCAACCATTTACATTTTAAAACAAATCAAGTCTCTATTTGACAGGGGAAAAAAAGGCACCACAGATTTTTCTTGTTCTCTGAAATGACCTGGCTTCCAGATTATAGCTATGAATACAATATAATAAGGGCACCTTTCAGAATAAGGATTATATTGCATATAAGAGTCTATGGTGTTTTGTGTGAAGAGGAGCAGAAATTACTGCAGTTGTTAAATAAATACCAAAATTGTTCTCAATAAATTTCTGCAATATTTCTAGCATGGAATATGTATTTCTGCTTTTCCGTGTTCATGGCTCAGAACACAAAATAAATATTTCCCCTTTGATTCAATGGACATTAGAAAATTCACTTCGCCTTGGGATTTCAGTCTTTCTCAATTTTGTTTGGCAGGAAGCCATAAGCACTAGGAAATATTATTTATTTATCATATTTAGAAGCCACAAATTACCATTGCATTCTCTTAAAGAAGGTAGAGTTGATAAACATGGATGATCATGTAATCTAGTTAACTATCCCATAATGTTTAAAATAAAGATCTGTTGGAGGTTGAAGCATTCTGTATTTGAGCATTTTTGGCAGAGGTGGGTTCTTACCAGTTCGCACCTATTCGGTAGAACCGGTTCGTCAAATCTACCGAACCGGTTAGAAGAGGTTCCACCGGTGGACCCAGAAAGCAGGTCACACCTACAGAAGAGGTTCCAAACTTTTTTGAAACCCACCACTGGTCCTTGGATATGATTATTCTACACTATCATGCTCATATTTATAAAACTCAGTGCCTCTGTGAAAGGTAAGGATGACTACTGCGTTTGTGGTTTAATCAGAACATTGCGTGTGTTGAAGTTGTTTTAATGCAAACCAAAGATGCCTTTTAAAAAACAAGTTTACATCCTATTCTTATGTATGCCAGTGCTGTGTGTGAGGTAATTTAAGGTGGTTCTGACAAGTGTCGTCGGCATCTTCATATCCGGTCACATGGGCAGCAAGCCACTCCCATCCGGTCATATGGGCAGCAAGCCACTCCCACAAAGGAGGCCACACCCACAGAGTAGGTTCAAACAATTTTTGAAACCCACCACTGGTGTAAACCATAGTATAGGGGAGATATACAGCTGGGGCATCCTCTCCAATCTTCCTCAGAGAAAATCCAGCAATATTTTATTGAATACTGTTATGGTGATCAGGTGTTCAATTGTTCAAAGCATTTGAACTCCGCTTTCCTTACAAACCTGGACGATATTGGATCTAAGGGTGATGAAGCAAAAACAATTTCTTATGTTTCTTCCCCAAGTTGAAACAGCCCTGAATAGCTCAATGTCTCATAGTGGCCACATTACATTTTTCTTCATCTATTTCCCTTAGTATACCCATTTTTCATGCATGGAAAAAGAATCCATCGAAACATATCCTTGCCTGCTTTGTATTTTTCATCCATATGGAACATATATTTATTCAGTTGTTAGATCCCCGAGCGTGGGGCTGAAATGAAGTTGTTACTCTCGCATTTTTTTTGAACCAATCAGGTCCTTCCGTTTCTCCCAGCCTCTCTTGCTAAATTGATGAGGCTCATAAATTCCCCTTTTTCCACGAATTGTGCTGATTATAATCACTGAACTTGAAATTCCTGCTAATGTAATGATGAGACTCGTAAATTTTGAGGCGGGAACTAGTCTGGAGCACGGCTCAGAATTCTTATTAGTCCACGAAACCATTCCATTGCTTCTGTCAGCCTTTATAATATCTCATCCGATGAAATATTTTGGCTCTATGTCCATGGAACTAAAAGACAGAAGATATATTTCAGTCAGCACCCATGTTGTTTTATTAATATTGTACTTATTAATTTTTACACAGACTGGGCAATGCTTTATAACCTAGCCAGCTAGTTTTTTTTTTTTTTTTTTGGTTTAAATCTAGAGTTGTCTTATAATTTCATTGTATACCAAACTTTGCCTAGATTTCTTACTTATTAAGGAGCTGAAAACATAGCAAAAGGTCATCAGAATGCAAGTAATTCAAGCCTATCATCTTGTGCTTATAACTACATTGTGTTCTCAGAAAGGAAACTCATTATTGATTACCCTTAAGGCTCCTAAGATCAAGTATGTCTCTGTATCATTAATTGGAAACCCCCCTTCCTTCCCTCCCTCCTCTTTCTGCTTCATTTTTGCAATGGCAAGCTCTATTTCAGTTGGTGGAAATATTGCATTGTAAGATTTGCAGATGAGTCTATTAGACATCCATTAATTAAATGACCATTGGAAAAGTGGAGCTGCCCACTTGGCAAACAGTATTTTGCAATGAATAATGTTTAGGTATTCTAACGTTAGTGACATCTCACCATTCCCCGATACATTCTAAGAGAAACAAATCACAGAACAATTTCAATTAAAATAGATTCCGCTGAATATGTACTTTTCACTAGAGATAGATGAAAGTTTTCCAATCCCGGCTTGATTTTCTATTCCCACTGGAATTAATAATAGGAGCAGTAGGCAAGATCAAACTTTGAAATGAGTTGGAGTTTCATAAATCTATGATATCCAAATTATCTTAGTTTCAAACTTAGAAGTCTGCATCCCTTCCTCATCTAAGATACATGGAAAATATTGGTGTACCTTGCAGGGATGACATAGAATTAATAAGAGAGTGTGTGTGTGTGTGTGTGTGTGTGTTTTGTTTCAATACTTGGAGAGTGTTTAAAGAAATGCTTAGTGTTCTTTTTATTTTTATCTGTAACAGTACTTGAAAAGTATTTATAAGATCCCCGAGGTGCCTTAGGAGATTCTCATGAAGTGGGATGATAAGCTTATGTTAGAAGTTGCAACCGTTTCTACTTAAAAACACACTGCCCTAGCCTAAAATACGAAATGTTGACTGAGCCATCCCAGGTTTATAAGTTTGTAGTTGACATAGCAAGGACATGCAGAAATTTGTGAAGAGCATATTCAAAGTCAAGGTGTAAATATTCTTCCTCTCCTGTTTCTTCAAAATCCAACTTTCACTTCCATGTGGAATCACAGGGAATACTGATCTTTATAGGTATAGACATATCATGGCATTTGAATATCTTTTCCAAAGTCGTCTATAAATCAGAGAGAGAGAGAGAGAGAGAGAGAGAGACAGACAGACAGACAGACAGACAGACAGACAGACAGACAGACAGACAGAGACAGACAGAGACAGAGAGACAGAGAGACAGAGAATTGAATTGAATTTATTGCACTTATATGCCACCCTTTTCCCCGGAGGGGACTCAGGGCGGCTCACAATCCAAGTCAGGGAAGGGGATACAGATAAGGGATAAAAAGACAAACAAACAATACACAATTTAAAAGCACGCAACAACCATACCATTTGAGGGGGGGGCAAAATCTCTTTAGCCCCAGGTGTGTTGGAACAGCCAGGTTTTAAGGGCTTTGTGGAAGGCCTGGAGGATGGTGAGGGTTCGAATCTCCACGTGGAGCTCATTCCAGAGGGTCGGAGCAGCCACAGAGAAGGCTCTCCTCCAGGTAGTCACCAGCCGGCATTGGCCGGCGGATGGAATTTGGAGGAGGCCTAAACTGTGGGATCTAATCGGTCTTTTGGAGGTAATTGAGAGAGACAGAGAGAGAGACAGAGACAGAGAGACAGAGAGAGACAGAGAGAGAGACAAAGAGGGAGAGAGAGAGAGAGAGAGAGAGAGAGACAGACAGACAGACAGACAGATAGACAGAGAGACAGAGAGACAGAGAGACAGAGACAGAGAGAGAGAGAGAGAGAGAGAGAGAGAGAGAGTGGGGGGGCAGGCAGGCAGGCAGGCAGAATGTCAGTCTGTATTCAGACAACATAGAAGAACTGGTACTGTTTAGATTGTGAGGAACACGATACCTTAAAATACCAAGACAGCTTCATAAAGCTGGTGTCACAAGAAATCTGAGGAGCATCACATGTGAGAATTCCATATAGATGGGGTGAGAAGAAAGGGGGAAGATAGTGTTTGGCAGAGGATGAATTAATAAAATATTAAAATACCTGAGGAGTGGCTTTGTTAAAGAAGCAAGGCTCGCCGTTGAATTGACAAAAAGCAAACAAACAAAGCAAAAAACAAAGAAGGCCATTCAACCATTCTTCTGACAGGTTTGATCAGCAGAAGGTAGCATGGAAGCAACACTGTCAGGCAAACGAGGAAACTTGGTTTATACGTAGTAGACAAAAACATTTAGAATATCTATGGAAAATAAAGCACTATGCACTTACAATGAAAGGGCCTCTCCCTGTTTTAACGTGAACTTCAAGACTTAGAATCCAGAACACTAAATGCAAAAGTGAAGATATATGAAGAACAAAGATAATGGGAGAAGCGCTGGTTGATACAGAGACAATTAAAAGCTCCACAGAAGAGACCAGATGGATACCCAAAAGTAAAGAGCATCTTTAAAAAGTAAATTCACGATCTTAGGATTGGAATGTTTCTTTGTTTCCATTTCAGTGGACAAGAACATTTATTTCGCTATTACAATATTAGATTTGAATACCACTCAATCCCCAAAAGATTCTGGGTGTCTTACAACACATCCTTCATTCATTTGCCACTTGCCTAGTTGGAAGCTGCCCTTTCAATAGCAATAGCAGTTAGACTTATATACCGCTTCATAGGGCTTTCAGCCCTCTCGAAGCGGTTTACAGAGTCAGCATATTGCCCCCAACAACAATCCGGCTCCTCATTTTACCCACCTCGGAAGGATGGAAGGCTGAGTCAACCTTGAGCCGGTGAGATTAGAACCGCCGAACTGCAGATAACTGAAAGGGCCTGCAATACTGCACCCTAACCACTGCGCCACCTCGGCTCTTAATTAAGATTAACCCATCTCTGACTAATTAATAAGGAGACCAGGAAGAATGTTTAGTTACTGAGTTTATTGTTTAAAATATACCCTGGGATCAAGAAAATCGTGCCACCTTGAAGAGCCGAGGTGGCGCAGTGGTTAAATGCAGCACTGCAGGCTACTGCTAGATCAGCAGTTCAGCGGTTCAAATCTCACCGGCTCAGGGTTGACTCAGCCTTCCATCCTTCCGAGGTGGGCAAAATGAGGACCCAGATTGTTGGGGGCAATATGCTGACTCTCTGTAAACCGCTTAGAGAGGGCTGAAAGCCCTATGAAGCGGTATATAAGTCCACTGCTATTGCTATTGCTAAAATCGTGCACTCAGTGGAAGGTTTCCGAAGTAAATTTTCAAAGCCAAATTGAAATCCAAATGGAAAGAAGCAGTCATCAAGTTAGGCCCGTCTTTGGCTTTGTACACAAGATTTGTATACTGTGATGACTTAAATCAAATGATAGTGTGAGAAATAAATTCTGTGGAGAGGAAGGGGAGTGGGGGGAGAGGAAAACTCAGCCCTTTAGCAAGGCACTTAATCTCTCTCACTGTGGCACAAATGCTAAATATTGAATATCTGCATTGATTCTCACACAGAAATATTTGCGATATGGAACAGTAATTTCTGCGAAATGAAATGAAATTTGGGTACGCTCTAATGAAAATCTAATTGAATTATGTCCATACTGGAGCACTGTATTCATTTCAGTGCAGTTGAGTTAATGAATCTCCCACTGTTCATTCAGTCATTATCATCTTTCACTCTCAGAGTTCAGCATTGTCTTGCTATTAATTTGCCACTGAGCCTGCCTTTATATAAACTTCACAATGTACCCTGAGGAAAAATCTGCATTTCAAAAAGAACCCCCCTCCCCAAATTTACCTGCACCCCTGTCAAAAAGGTACTAATTCAAAAATAACAGGTCAAAAGCTGGGTGGAGATAAGGAGTAAGGCACCTTCATGAAGATTGCAGTGTTTGTGGGCTAGAAGACATCTCATACCTGGAATCCATTCTGTTTAAAACCTTGTGTATGTTTGCCACAAAGGCTTAAATGAGGGGCTTAAGCACATAAGAAATGAAGACATTTTAATGAAGCCCTATTAAAAAAACCGCCTGGGAGATTTAGAGATATATTAGACAATCTGAGACATGTGGGCCTCCTCACAGGACTTAGAAATGGACTCGCGTCCAGAAGATAATCTTCAAATATTACCCCTTGAGTTTCTGAAATTCAATTAGTGATTGGCTAATTTGTTGTGGATGTAAATCAGTGGTGGGTTTCAAAAATTTTTTTGAACCTACTCTGTGGGTGTGGCCTCCTTTGTGGGAGTGGCTTGCCTGCCATGTCTCTCTCTCTCTCCCTCTCTCTCTCTCTCTTTCCTTTCTTTTGTCTCTCTGTCCCTTTTTCCTCTTTTTCTTTCATCTCTCTCACTTTTTATTTCTTTATTTCTTTTTTATTTCTTCCTTCCTTTCTTTCTCTTTCTCTTTTTCTCTCTGAGTGAATCTCTGTCTCTCTTTCTCTCCTTCCTTTTGTCTCTCTGTCCCTTTTTCCTTTTTTTCTTTCATCTCTCTCACTTTTTCTTTCTTTTTTCTTTTTTTCTTTATTTCTTTCTTCCTTTCTTTCTCTCTCTGTGTGAGTCTGTGTGTGTGTGTGTGTGTGTGTTTGTGTGTGTGTGTGTGTGTGTGTGTGTGTGTGTGTGTCAGTGGTGGGTTTCAAAAATTTTTGGAACCTCTTCTATAGGTGTGGCCTGCTTTCTGGGTCCACTGGTGGAACCTCTTCTAACTGGTTCAGTAGATTTGACGAACCGGTTCTACCGAACTGGTGCAAACTGGTAGGAACCCACCTCTGATATAAATGCTATGAATTGTTTAGAAGGAAAATCAGGCTCCTAGGTGGCTGAAAAAAGCAAAGTCTCGATTATTTTGAGAAGACACGAATACTTTCTTTAAATGCAAATGAACTTTAAAAGGTCAATAGTTGCCTAAGTGCTCTATAAAGCACTCAGCTATGGCTAACAGCCTGCAAAATGTAATGGCAGATCAAATGGGTTCGTTCACCTTGTTTGTTTTTAAAAGCTCTCCTGCCTCCAACGTAGACACACACCAAAAGGATCTATAGATGATTTAGAATTTTTTAGAATTTTATTAGAATTTGTAGGCCGCCCTTTTCCCTGAGGGGACTCAGGGCGGCTCACACAAAAACTGGGAAAGGGGAATACAGACAGTAGGACAAAACATGTAATAAAATAGCAAACAACAAACACTCATCATTCGGGCGGGTAACTATCCTATCCCCAGGCCTGACGGGCGAGCCAGTTCTTCAAGGCTATGCGGAAGGCCTGGACGGTGGAGAGGGTACGAATCTCCACGGGGAGCTCGTTCCAAAGGGTCGGGGCTACTGCTGAGAAGGCCCTCCTCCTTGTAGTTGCCAGCCGACACTGGCTGGCCGATGGAATACGGAGGAGGCCTAATCTATGAGATCTTATCGGTCGTAGGGATGTAATTGGCAGAAGGCGGTCTCTCAAGTATCCAGATCCACTGCCATGTAGGGCTTTATGGGTGATTAATAGCACCTTGAAGCGCATCCGGAGATCAACAGGTAGCCAGCGCAGCTCGCGGAGGATAGGTGTTATGCGGGTGAATCGGGGTGCACCCGCAATCACTCGCGCGGCTGCATTCTGCACTAGCTGAAGTCGCCGGATGCTCCTCAAGGGCAGCCCCATGTAGAGCACATTGCAGTATTCCAGCCTAGAGGTCACAAGGGCCCGAGTGACTGTTGTGAGAGCCTCCCGATTCAGGTAGGGTCGCAACTGGCGCACCAGGCGAACCTGGGCGAATGCCCCCCTGGTCACAGCCGTTAAGTGGTGGTCAAATGACAGCTGTGGATCCAGGAGGACTCCCAAGTTGCGAACCCTCTCTGAGGGGTATAAAATTTGACCCCCCAGCCTGAGTGGTGGAATAATAGCCAAATCTTTGGGAGGGAAACACAATAGCCACTCGGTCTTTTCTGGGTTGAGCACAAGCTTGTTCACCCTCATCCAGTCCATAACGGCCTCAAGACCCCGGCTCATCACGTCAACCGCTTCATTGATTTGGCACGGGGCGGACAGATACAATTGAGTATCGTCCGCATATTGATGGTATCTAATCCCGTGCCTGCGGATGATCTCTCCCAGCGGTTTCATGTAGATGTTGAATAGTAGGGGGGATAAGACCGAACCCTGAGGCACCCCATAATTTAGGGGCCTAGGGGACGATCTCTGCCCCCCCACTAACACCGACTGCGACCTGTCCGAGAGGTAGGAGGAGAACCACCGTAACACGGTGCCTCCCACTCCCACCTCCCGCAGTCGTCGCAGAAGGATACCATGGTCGATGGTATCGAAAGCCGCTGAGAGGTCAAGGAGGACCAGGATGGAGGAACGTCCTTCATCTCTGGCTCTCCAGAGATCATCCATCAATGCGACCAAAGCGGTTTCTGTGCTGTAACCGGGCCTGAAGCCTGACTGGAAGGGGTCTAGGTAGTTTGCTTCCTCCAAGGACCGTTGGAGCTGGAAGGCCACCACCTTCTCAACAACCTTCCCCAGGAAGGGAAGGTTGGAGACTGGACGATAGCTATTAAGAACAGCTGATGATACTGTCTCACAGATTAGGTGGCACACTTGTGAAAAGGAAGAAATCAGAGGTGAAGCCCACCACTGGTCCTTGGATATGATTATTCTACACTATCAAGCTCCTATTTATAAAACTCAGTGCCTCTGTGGAAGGTAAGGATGACTACTGCGTTTGTGGTGCAATCAGAACATTGCGTGTGTTGAAGTTGTTTTAACGCAAACCAAAGATGCCTTTTAAAAAACAAGTTTACATCCTATTCTTATGCATGCCAGTGCTGTGTGTGAGGTAGTTTAAAGTGGTTCTGACAAGTGTCGTCGGCATCTTCATATCCGGTCACATTGTCAGCAAGCCACTCCCATCCGGTCACATGGGTGGCAAGCCCCTCCCACAAAGGAGGCCACACCCACAGAGTAGGTTCGAACAATTTTTGAAACTGACCACTGGAAGAAATGGACCAGTCATAGCATGTTCATAACAACTTTTTTATAGGATCTAGGACAACTCGCCATGGCGAACTTAATGCGATATAATTGTACACTAGACTCATTCCTCTCTTAGTATTATTAGCAACGTTATTAGTAATATTATTACTAATATTATCATTATCTTGTATTGAGTTGACTGGCAGCGAGTGGTCTTAGCCAATGGTGAGATGGCGGCAGTGAGTTGGCCATGGTGTGTTGGCGGTGGAGAGTTGTCCCATTCCACTTTCTACAGTAGCGTTTTGAAATGGCAATTGTTGTCTCGGCCTGAAGAGCACGGATGTCAAACTTGCCGCATCCCATTATGGTCATGTGACATTTCATGATGTTTTTCCACATTTGTGGAGCTGTGGTGGGTGTGGCCTCTGTGTGATGCATGCGGGCTGCCAGTTTAACACCCCTGCTGTCAGAGGTGGGTTCCTACCAGTTCGCACCTATTCGGTATTCTGGAGAGGAGCCTAATGACCACCAGCTGAGCGCAATTACCTCCTGAAATTGCCTAATTGTTCCTGACGCCTCATAGCTCTTCGATGGCATGCATCCAGGAACAACTCACTGCTGGCTTCTGGATCACTCTCCCTTGTCTCCTCCCCACTGGTCCAAGGCTCAGGCACCTCTTGGTCGCCAACCAGCCTCTCTGCACCCTACTCGGAGTCTGAACCCTGTCTAGGGTCCTCCACATCCTCCAGAGCCGACACAGAGGGCCCCTCACTGTCGGAATCTGGTGGCAGCTCCAACGGCTCCTGCTGGGCCACAACAGTTTTCTAAGTGGATGTTGAAACATACGTAAGAACAGTACTTGATCCTTATGAAAGTGATAAATTGGCTATTTGGAATAGGGATACATAGATTAATCTCTATATCTATCTCAGGAGGCTGCAGGGGGGCTTACTAGGTCCAAAACGGGGTGTGGGGTGGGCGGTCATGTGGGGGGGGTGTTGCACATGGATTGCATTATGGTTTTGGCACCCAGTGACAAGAGGGTTAGCCATCATTATATATCATACTTGCTAATAATACCTCTATGTTATTCATCAAGCTTTACAAATGTATAGCAGCAGACCTGAGCATAAAGGGTAAATAGCTGGCATCTCAAAACTTCTGTTTTAAAATACTTCTGTATATTTTTTATTACAAACTTATATACAACCCAATTTCTTCAAGATTCAAGGATGTGTTTTTCTATATGATTTTTTAAAGTTAAGAATTATTGCAGAATGGATAATGGTAGGCTGAGATCTGTGCTCATTCATTTTAATGTGCTACTCATTTCACTTGCAAAGAAATATGAGTTTGATTTTCTTCATAATGCTTTTGGGTGATTTATTTATAAACTTTAGCATTCATTATTTGGTCCACATACTATTGCTACTACTGATGTTCCACAGCAGTTAGAGATCTTGGAGGAATTTGTCATCGTTCCTAAGCCAATAATAGCAATAGCAAGAGCAGTTAGACTTATATACCGCTTCATAGGGCTTTCAGCCCTCTCTAAGCAGTTTACAGAGTCAGCATATCGCCCCCACTGTCACGGTCCTCATTTTACCCATCTCGGAAGGATGGAAGGCTGAGTCAACCTTGAGCCGGTGAGATTAGAACCGCTGAACTGCAGATAACAGTCAGCTGAAGTGGCCTTCAGTACAGCACTCTAACCACTGTGCCATCTCGGCTCTTAAAATAATAATGTTTTTGGGGAAGTTGATAAAAGTGAGATTAGTTATTTACATTGTCTTTACATTGTCTACAGTCCTGTCTTTGTAAACCAATTGAGGTGACTTTTTACACCTTAAATTGGATTAATGCACTAAAATGGTTTCATGTGTATTGGACACCTTAGAAAAGGTTTAAGAAGGTTACAGTCATCCTGCTACTGAGGATCAAAGTTAAGAGATGGAACATTAGTCCATATAATTTGGTCTTGTCATATTAGTGTCACGTTTTATGTCAATTTCAGTAGAAATATCAATATGACTTTGGATCATTTCTTGTCTGTTCTGCATGTGTATGTTTTTCTTGGCTATTTATTTATTTATTTATTTATTTATTTATTTATTTATTTATTTATTTATTTATTTATTTATTTATTTATTTATTTATTTATTTATTTATTTATTTATTTATTTATTTATTTATTTATTTATTTATTTATTTATTTATTTATTAGACTTATATATCGCTTCATAGGGCTTTCAGCCCCCTCTAAGCGGTTTACAAATTTTTTAGCAAATTGAGTCAGCAACTTGCCCCCACAGTCCAGGTCCTCATTTCACCCACCTTGGAAGGATGGAAGGCTGAGTCGACCTTGAGCCGGTGAGATTTGAACCGCTGAACTGCAGATCACAGTTAGCTAAAGTGGCCTGCAGTACTGTACCCTAACCACTGCGCCACCTCGGCTCTATTTCTCCTATATGCTCTTCATATGGAATCTTTATATGAAACCTTTATGTTGAGACTTTCCATTTACCTGGAAGGATTTCAGTGATGGGATTCATTTTTACTACCATTCATTTTTTTACTACCAGTTCTGTATGCATGGCTTGGTGGGCATGGCGTGGCATGGCTTGGTGGGTGTGGCTTGCTGGGCATGGCAGGGGAAGGATACTGTAAAATCTCCAGTTCCTCCCAAACAGCCTGGGACTCAGGAGGCAGAGAATAGATGGGAGCAGGGCGAGTCAGAGGTGGCATTTACTGGTTCTCCGAACTACTCAAAATTGAATTTTGGTGGCCTAACCATGTAGAAGCTCTCTGAAATTTTTCGTGGTTTGAAGATGTGGTTGTGCCTCCAAAATGTAATGCATGTCCCCTTTCTACCGGCATGGATAGGGGGATGAAATACACTAATGTGGCTTCGGATGGGTGTGCAATCATCCATCTTCCTTCATTACTTCAGTCAAACTAACCCTCTCTATCAATCTTCTTCAAGAGTAATGTTCCTTTTTCATGTCAGACTAATATCCCTCCAACAAAAGTAAGCCAACATCTTGGATACGGAGGAATTGGGAGCTGAAGAGTATTATTTCTCCTACAATAATTTTTGTGTGCCAGAGTCATAAACATTCTGATTTTCACACATAATAGCAATTCTGTTCAACCTTGCATTCAATATACAACCTTCACAACTCTCTGATGACAACTGAAGACCCTTGTAAATATTAAGCAAGAAAGCATAATGCCACCGACTGTTCTTCTTTCTGTCTACCTGAGCTGGCACATTAGTTAACACAACCTCATCATCCAATACATCACCTGCCAGTTCTCTTATCCCTACATTTATGGGGTAAAGGAAAAGGCTTTGCAGATTGATAACATGCATTTTTTCTTCTTCTTCCACAGCTAAAAATAAGGAGACTGACCTGAAGGATTGATTTGCACATGAGGTGCTCAACTCTATCAAAAGATGTTGCTCACTGCAGCATGCCTGGTAATAAAACTTTAAAACAAATATTTAGATCTGTACATGCTTTTTGTTGGACCATTTTTATTTTCTCTCTTCATTTCTGCCATCTGTCTACACGTTTTGTGATTGCCCTGCTTTCTTTATTTTGGGGAGTAAATCGTCACCTTATATCAGCCAAACTGTTTCATTTAATGTTATAAAATATTATACGGTATATCTATACCTGCATGTGTCTATATATCAGTTGGAGCTGCCACCAGACTCCGACAGCGAGGGGCCCTATGAGTCAGCTCTGGAGGATGTAGAGGACCCTGGAAAGGGTTCCGACTACGAGCAGGGCACAGAGAGGCTGGTTGGCCACCAGGAGGCACCTGAGCCTTGGACCAGTGGGGAGGAGACAAGGGAGAGTGAGCTGGAGGCCAGTAGTGAGTTGTTCCTGGATGCATGCCATCGAAGAGCTAATAGGCATCAGGAACAATTACACAATTACAGGAGGTAATTGCGCTCAGCTGGTGGTCATTAGGCTCCTCTCCAGACTATAAAAAGTCTACTTGTGCACATGCCCCTCTTTGCAGAAGTCAACACAGGATCGAATGTCGGAGAACATTGTTATGAGCTTGGCAGGCTGGATTGCTGCCAAGGCTTATCTGTGTTTATTGCTGCCCAAGCTTGTCTGTGCTGGGTTGCTGCCAAGGACCTGTTTGTCTGTTAATTAAATGCTGTAATTTATCTCTGGCTTGGAGTGTGCTTTGGTGTGGAACGAGGGGGGTCAGAACACTGGACCATGGCTCTTAATGCTCTTAAATGTGCGTGGAGGCTGTGTTAAGGCTGAGGGGAGGATCAGTGGATTCATTTCAACTCTCCTGCAATAGTTACCAGCCAGTTACAATGACAGGGCAAGAAGGATGTCTGAATTCACTTTTACTTCAAAGATGCTTTTGTTCTCTATCTCAGAACTTGCGGAGGGGAGGGATAACACCCCAAGGGACCTTAATGTGCTGAAGGGCATTCAGAAGTGAGGTGGGCTCAGGCTGGGCCTTTGTTTATATCCTCAAAGCAGTAAAATTGTTTTGAAAATAACTTTCTATTCTTCATAATATGTCTTCTTTTTTAAAAATAAAAAAAGAAGTAGTAGATTTAAAATGTATTAGAAAGCACTGAGCATTGAGGGCATTCCAAATATATTTAATTCCCCACAGGAACCTTTATCTGTAGCCCTACTTTTGGTGACAACGGAATTCCATTCTTTTTTTAGTTTATATGTATAGAGAGTGGAGTGTGTGTGATTGCATATATAGCAGAGGGGGGTTCCTACCAGTTTGCACCTATTCGGTAGAACCGGTTCGTCAAATCTACCGAACTGGTTAGAAGAGGTTCCACCAGTGGACCCGGAAAGCAGGCCACACCTACAGAAGAGGTTCCAATTTTTTTTTGAAATCTACCACTGGTCCTTGGATAGGATTATTCTACACTATCATGCTCATATTTATAAAGATCGACTATAGAAAAGTTCACTCTAGACTTAAAACAGGAAGTTGCTTAGATTCAATTAGCATCAATAGCAGAGGTGGGTTCCTACCAGTTCGCACCTATTCGGTAGAACCGGTTTGTCAAATCCACCGAACCGGCTAGAAGAGGTTCCACCAGTGGACCCGGAAAGCAGGCCACACCTACAGGAGAGGCTCCAAATTTTTTTGAAACCCACCACTGGTCCTTGGATATGATTATTCTACACTATCATGCTCCTATTTATAAAACTCAGTGCCTCTGTGAAAGGTAAGGATGACTCCTGCGTTTGTGGTGCAATCAGAACATTGCGTGTGTTGAAGTTGTTTTAACGCAAACCAAAGATGCCTTTTGAAAAACAAGTTTACATCATATTCTTATGCATGCCAGTGCTGCGTGTGAGGTAATTTAAGGTGGTTCTGACAAGTGTCGTCGGCATCTTCATATCCAGTCACATGGGCGGCAAGCCACTCCCATCCAGTCACATGGGCGGCAAGCCACTCCCACAAAGGAAGCCACACCCACAGAGTAGGTTCGAACAATTTTTGAAACCCACCACTGGAGTAAGGCCACAGATGAATGGCCCTTCCCAGAGGAAATAAAAGAGGAGCAAAAGAGGAGTGGAGTTTGCAGGAGACAATTAGTTCACTTAATTGGTTCATGACTCTCTGAGACTCCTTGCCAGGTTTTGCAGATATCAGCCTGTCAGCTCTCCAAGCCAGATAAGATCTGTGATTATAAATCCTCCCTTGAAAGACTTTATTGTATGTGAATGAGCAGAATTCACAGTAAATTAATAAAAGGAGTTTTTGTCGGGACAAGGAGTTGCTTCATGCTCTTGGGAAGCCTCGGCCAGAACACACAATGCCTAACCCTCTATACTTTGATATCTTTGATTTCATCTATTTTGGCATGGTTTTAAAAGATGCCCTTTTCTGTATTTCCCTTCAGTCAGATAGCCAGAAGTTGTTTCAATGGTCAGAAAATGAACAAGTGCATAGCTCTCAGATGTATTGAGCTGTCTTGCAGGATTTTAAAAATAGCTCAAATATATTGTATGCGCATTTGGGGAGGGATTAATCTTTTAAATTTAATTTTGCTTTGCATTTATACATATAATTTATACATATACAATTTTTATATCTATATCTATACCATCTACATCGGGGATGTCAAACTCACATCATCACGGCGGTGTCATGTGACATGTCAGGACTTTTAATCCCTTCACTAATCCAGACATGGGCGCAGCCAGCTCGTGATGCATCCAGCCTGCGGGCCAGGAGTTTGACCAGCCTTGATCTATATCAATACTTTTCAAATTGGAAACTTTAAGATGTGTGGACTTCAACTTCAATTCCCAGAATTCTAGGACTTGAAGTCTTCACATCTTAAAATTGCTAAGTTCAAGATCTCTTTCTACACACATGTATCAGTGCCCACACATGTCCAAACACAGGAAGGGAAATGATTGGCTTTTGTTTTCCTGGCACACAAAGGTGGAAGGGCACAGCTTTGGGGAATTGGCCCATAAGAGGAAATGATTACCAGCTTGAAATAACTTGAATAACTTGCAACCTCTTTGCTTAATAACTTGCAACCATTTTCTTAATCCCTTTCAGCGTCAAGTCAGCACGAACATAGAAGAAGAGCAGCTGAAATGGTAGGTATGGCTATGTCCAAAGAATCCCACCATCACTGGCACATCAAGATAAAATGTCTAACAAGAATTGAGTTGGAACCAGGCAAATTTAGAACAGACCCACTAAAAGAGGGGGCTTTAATTAAAAATGGCTGATTTGTGGCACCGATTTCAATTAATCTACTCTAACTGTGATTAAGTCTGTATCTAACCTGTAATTAAATATATTACGGAAGTTTGTCTCTAGGATGAAGGCATCCATCTTCATACTCCAAGATAGAAGGTCTCTGGGGCCCAATGTTTTTCAGAAGATAGCATTTTCTCTTTTCCCACACTACACCAATTTCTTTTCAAGTGAAATAGTGTGAGTCATCAATCCATCATGGCAAAAGAGGCCTGTCATGAAAGGACTCCACCAATTTCTTAACTATTTCTTTCCTCAAATGTTTCCTCATACAAGCTTCCATATGTTTATTTAGAATCCTGAGAACCAAGAAATATTTGGGATTCTGTATTAAAAATGAACGTCTTTGCGGCATGTTTGATACCAAAGGCTATATATTTGTAGTTGTATACAAGATTTCTTTATGTTACACCCCTTTTAGGCAGCCTGCACTGGTTGCCGATTGTCTTCCGGGTGCGATTCAAGGTACTAATTATGACCTTTAAAGTGCTCCATGGCTTAGGCCCAGGATACCTGCGAGACCACCTACTGCCACCGGTAGCCTCCCACCGCCCAGTGCGATCCCACAGAGTTGGCCTCCTCAGGGTGCCGTCAGCCAGACAGTGTCGGCTAGCGACCCCCAGGGGGAGAGCCTTCTCTGTGGGGAACGCCTTCCCTCTGGAATGAGCTGCCCCCGGAGCTTCGTATAATCCCCGACCTCCGGTCCTTCCTTAAAAAGTTGGCTTTTCCAGCAAGCCAGCCTGGCCTGAACAAAATAAAATAAATTATTGAATATTGTTATTTTTAATCGATTTTTTAAAAATGTTATTGTTAATCTTAATTGGGTTTATTTTTTGGATACTCTATCTAATTTTTTTTTTAGAGCTGAGGTGGCGCAGTGGTTAGGGTGCAGTACTGCAGGCCACTTCAGCTGACTGCTATCTGCAGTTCAGCGGTTCTAATCTCACCGGCTCAAGATTGACTCAGCCTTCCATCCTTCTGAGGTGGGTGAAATGAGGACCCAGACTGTGAGGGCGATATGCTGACTCTGTAAACCACTTAGAGAGGGCTGAAAGCCCTATGAAGCGGTATATAAGTCTAACTGCTATTGCTATTGCTATTTTAACTTTTGTAATATGTGTTGTTGTTTTTTTAATGTTGTACACCACCCTGAGTCCTTTGGAGAAAGGCGGCATATAAATCAAATAAACCAAACCAAACCAACCAAGATGCATGAATCTTGCACAGGGTGGATTAAGTCAGATACATGAATCTCTCTCCTATGCACAGCTTAACTGGCTAAGGAAGACCAAGGTAGTGCTTTTACAGTGACCAGTGGTGGGATTCAAATAACTTAACAACTGGTTCTCTGTCCTAATGACCAGGTGGGTAGGCGGGGCTTAGTGGTCATGTGACCGTGTGGGCGTGGCCAACTCAACATTACTCAGTTCGATGGGCACTTTGCCTTAGCTGTTACAATGGTAACAAGGGTTAACCGGAGAGGCAGTTTCTGTAAGCAGGGCAATAAAGATGAGGCTAGAAACAACACCAGAATGTTTCCTTCCTGCCTTCCTTACAGGATTAGCCCTGTAAAGTGGAAAAAAACCAAAAGAAGATTTCTTCCAACAACCGGTTCTCCGAACTACTTAGAAAGTTAACAACCGGTTCTCCCGAATAGGTGCCTGGCTGAATCCCACCATTGTTACAGTCCCACCCCCACTTCACAACTTTTCATTCTGGGGATGCCGGGAAATTATTCATATTCCGAGAGAGAAGTTCTATGAGGCAACAATCAGTCAGTAAACTTACCATTCATTCACTGTCAGAAAACCCCTTTTCAGGCATAACTGCCATGACCCAATTCTGAGCTGTCCCAAGTAAAATGTTTTTGAAACTTCACTATCCCATCCAATATCTGAACTTTACATGAATTTAAACAAAAAAAACAGACATGACAATGATGCCACAAAGTAAATTTGGGGGATTTAAAGATAAATCCATTCATGTATCTTTATTATACTAAATCAAGGGTGGAGTGAGTAGAAAATTTCGGCCTGGAATAACAGTTTGAAGCTTAGGGATAACTTGATTTATTTATGCTGTCACAAAAATGTATATATTTACATAGAAATAAATCCCATTAATTTTCAAGGAAATCGCTCTGTGTTAGAATTTGAATTTCTGGAGGAAAAAAAAAGATCTGAAAAATTATTGAGGTAAACATTCCATTCATGCCTAATCAAAATATGAGCTAATATAAACACCTGCTATGATAATGAAACATAATTGAGTATATTATTTGTATAATCAGATGAACTGAAAGCTGAAGTATTGATAGTTACTTTTCTGTGTAATTATCCTTCCCTGGTGAGCTTGTTTGTGTGAGTATGTGCAGTCATATGCATACAGATAGACCTCGACTATTAACCACACACTGAGCAACTATTGAAGTTATGACAGCACTGAAAGGGGAGATTTATTATTGGTCCTCAAAGTTGTGGCCATTGCAGTCATCGCACAATCCCATGATCATAATTTGGGCACTTAACTGTCACACATTTGCAGTCACAGTCTCCTGTTATCACATGACTTCCATTTGAGACCTTATAAGTCAACTTCCAACATGAAAAGCCAATGGGGAAGCTGACGAGAAGCCACAGGTTATAGTCACATGATGTCACGTTTAATGACCTGTGGTTTATTTGCTTAACAACCACAGCCAGACCTAACGCTATAATTTGGTCAGTTGCCAGTTCCAATTGCAATCACTAAGTGAGTGTATTACCTATATATTTCAAAAGCAAAATCATCAGTTATTCATTTAAAACAGGGGTGTCAAACTCGTGGCCCACTGGCCGGATGCATCATACACTGGCCACATCCACGACTGGTTTAACGAAAAGGGGAAAAGTCACAATGGTGTCATGCGACGACACTGTGACAATGCAAGTGTCAGCGTTCCAAGTATCATGTAGAATTAAATCAGGGTTGAATCAGGGTTACAGAAAGCAAATCACTTCTCCAAGTGTCTCTCACAAACAAACCACGACCGATGAACAATGAATGGTGAACATTGACTCCTGCAACCAAGGCGTGGCACCATCCGTCCTTTTATCACCAGAAGACGACACTAACGAGCCGCAGCTGCATTGTTAATCTTGCATCCCGAGTCAACTCACAGCAAACTTCTGCTGAGTCACAACAGCATGTGTGCCAGAAACCAGGTGACTGGCATGCATGAACATGCCAGAACCCGAAAGAGCAACAGGCAATGGCTGCCATGCCCAGAAATATGGCTTTGCATGCCCACTTATAAAGCCCTTCATGGTATTGGATCTGGGTACTTGAGAGACTGCCTGCTGCCAATTACCTCCCAGAGACCCATTAGATCTCACAGGGTTGGCCTCCTTTGGGTGCCATCTACCAGCCAATGCCACCTGGCTATTACCCGGGGGAGGGCCTTCTCTGTGGCAGCTCCGGCCCTCTGGAATGAACTCCCCGCAGGGATTCGGACCCTCACCTCTCTCCAGGCCTTCCGAAAAGCCGTCAAAACCTGGCTTTGCCGGCAGGCCTGGGGTTGATGAGTTCCCCTCCCCTCTCGACATGTATGGTTGTGCGACTGTTGTCTACTTTTATTATTTGTATTTTGTCTTTTATGTTCCCCCTTTTTTTCCCTTTTGAATTGTTTGCCGCCCTGAGTCCTCCCAGAGAAGGGCAGCATACAAATAATACAATACAATACAATACTTTCAGCACATGTGTGCAATAGGTTCTCCATGACATCCGTAGAGTATTGAGAATGAGTAAGGATACCAACAACATTTTTAAAATTTTGACCAATTTGCGGGGGTGGGGGGATTGAGGGAGAGAAGAGAATGTATAAAAATATCCCTGATGAAATGAGACTCGTGCAGGTAAATTTCATACTTGGTACGAAGAGGCACCCTATTTGAGCAGCCAAGGATTGTGGCTCAAATGTTTTATCAAACCCATTCATTTCTTGCTGTCAGGGAGAGCTGTTCCATTTCTGATATTTCAGTGCCAGGCGTTTGCTATTACAAAGCCAGTGCCAATGCCTGTCAGGCCTTTTGCAGTTTCAATTGGCAAACTTATCTATGTTCAGCAGGATTAGATGGAAATATCTCTCATTCAGATGACGCGCCCATCCAAAAACTGAACCAGCCTCAGGAAAACGGACATTATTACCTTCAAAGCAATCATTTGCTCTGCTTTCCTCATAGCAATCTTTGAAAAATGTCCTCCAGACCATTCCTCAATCTGTTTTGCCTCTGCCTGGAGTGTTTACTCTTTGTATTAAGGTGGCTATCTTTGAAAGTGCGCTTACACTCTCTGTGCAATGAACCTTTGGTCAATAATTTTCTCATTTCCTTATTACAGTTTCACAAACTTCTTGCAAGCAATGAGAGAAATGTAGAGGAATGCAAAGCAGCTGTACAGCTGTCAGTCATTCAGCTCCCGATTGCAAAAAGCCCAAGTAACATGATATTCTAAACAACACAGCAAGCCAATTGGGCTCCTCCTATTCCTATAGAGTTGCAATGTGCAAGTTTTGAGCCAAGGCGGCGCAGTGGTTAGAGTGCAGTACTGCAGGCTACTTCAGCTGACTGCTATCTGCAGTTCGGCAGTTCAAATCTCACCAGCTCAAGGTTGATTCAACCTTCCATCCTTCCAAGGTGAGTAAAATGAGGACCCAGATTGTTGGAGTTTACTCTGTAAACTGCTTAGAGAGGGCTGTAAAAGCACTATGAAGTGGTATATAAGTCTAAGTACTTTTCTAGGCCAAGATATCTAGATGGCATGCCAGGGGTCATACTTCCCATAAAGAAGGAGATGTGGTCAGAACAAAAATTATGAATGAAGACAAATATACATGTCCCGAGATAATGTTGCAGGATCCAATCTGGCCATTCACTGGGACCAGAGGTTTAGTCTTCTGAGTTTTCGGCCCCGGCTAGAGCCCATCCTCAGGGAACTTCTATTTCAGTGGTGGGTTTCAAATTTTTTTTGAACCTACTCTGTGGGTGTGGCCTCCTTTGTGGGAGTGGCTTGCTGGCCATGTGATCTGGCTTGCCGGCCATGTGTTCTCTCTCTCTCTCTCTCTCTCTCTCTCTCTCTCTCTCTCTCTCTCTCTCTTTCTTTCCTTCCTTTTGTCTCTCTGTCCCTTTTTCCTTTTTTTCTTTCATCTCTCTCTCACTTTTTCTTTCTTTTTTTCTTTTTTCTTTTTTTCTCTCTTCCTTTCTTTCTCTTTCTCTCTCTGTGTTAGTGTGAGTGTGTGTGTGTGTGTGTGTGTGTGTGTGAATGGTGAGTTTCAAAAATTTTTGGAACTTCTTCTGTAGGTGTGGCCTGCTTTCCGGGTCCACTGGTGGAACCTCTTCTAACCGGTTCGGTAGATTTGACGAACCGGTTCTACCGAACTGGTGCGAACTGGTAGGAACCCACCTCTGTTCTGTTTCATCACAATCCCACACATTCTGGTGACTGAGAAGTTCCCTGAGGATGGACTCCAGCACAAGTCCGAAATCTTGGAAGATTAAACCTCTAGTCCTGGTGACCAACCCAGATTGGATCCAGAACAAAAATTAAATTGGCTTTCAAATTAAACACACATTTAATAAGGGCAGTAAATGCTTTGAATAATTTCTACATCGATCATGAATTTGAATACAGGTAGTCCTCAACTTACTACCACAATTGAGCCTAGAATTTATGTTGCTAAGTGAGACATTGGTTAAGTGAATTTCACCCCACTTTACACCCCACTGGGCCACATTTGTTAAGTGAATCATCACGTTTGTTAACTTAGTAAAAATTAGGTCGTTAAGTGAATCTGGCTTCCCAATTGAATTTGCTTGTTAGAAGGTTGCAAAAGATGATTGCATGACTCCCGGACACTGCAACCGTCATAAATATGAGCCAGTTGTCCAGCATCCAAATGAAAATCACATGACCATGGGGATGCTGCAAAGGTCATAAGTCACTTTTTTCAGTGGCTTTGTAACTTTGAACGGTCACTAAATGAACTCGAGGATTACCTGTATAATGTTTGGATGTCTAGGAGAGGATCTAAGGATTTCAGGAGTTGCCTTCTATGCTTCTGTTGAAGAACTCTTGATATCTATCTGGCTATTGATCAGTGGTGCATTTCAAAAATTGTTCGAACCTACTCTGTGGGTGTGACCTCCTTTGTGGGAGTGGCTTGCCACCCATGTGACCGGATGGGAGTGGCTTGCCGCCCATGTGACCGGATATGAAGATGCTGACGACACTTGTCAGAACCACCTTAAATTACGTCACACACAGCACTGGCATGCATAAGAATATGATGTCAACTTGTTTTTAAAAGGCATCTTTGGTTTGCGTTAAAACAACTTCAACACACGCAATGTTCTGATTGCACCACAAACGCAGTAGCCATCCTTACCTTTCACAGAGGCACTGAGTTTTATAAATATGAGCATGATAGTGTAGAATAATCATATCCAAGGACCAGTGGTGGGTTTCAAAACATTTTGGAACCTCTTCTGTAGGTGTGGTCTGCTTTCCGGGTCCACTGGTGGAATGTTTTCTAACCGGTTCGGTAGATTTGACGAACCGGTTCTACCGAATAGGTGCAAACTGGTAGAAACCCACCTCTGCTATTGATGCTAATTGAATCTAAGCAACTTCCTGTTTTAAGCCTAGAGTGAACTTTTCTATAGTCCATCTAACTTGTGTCTTTCACTTCCTCCTTTTCCTCCAGACTGGCAGCCTTAACAGTGAGCTGCATCATTATCTGAGCAATACATGCTCCACTCAATCTTCTAAGAGACACTGCTTATTGCCAGAGGTTTTGTTCCTTCAAGTCCCCATTTTCCCATTAGCCAAATGGCCTTCCGTATACTTTATGCCAGTTCAAATTATGCATGCTTCAGATGCCGCATATCCCAGGTGCCTCATAGCAACATAAATATAAAGATAGAAGGAAGAACGAAGTTGATAATATAATTCTCCTCCCCCCTCCCTAAAAAAAATATTGGTGCTTGGGGTATAATAGGTCCATTCATATTGCACAGATGTTCGGCAGAAATGAGATCTGCAACTCAGTGTAAGATGGAGCATTTCCTACTTTTATTACTCTGGCGTTGTAGAATAAAAGAAAGGAACACGGAGCATGACCTTGAATGTATCATAGAAGGAAACACTGCCTTTATAATACCAACTGTAACTGCAAATATGTTCTCCTGAAGGCTGAAAAATGAGCAAATAAATAGCCCACACTGGGAAAACTCTTGGTGGTTTGACTATACATACTTTGGTTAAGACAAGGATTGAACGAGAAGTAGGGAGAAAACTAGTGATTCCAAAAGGAAATGTACCCTGGAAATGCAACCTGACCCCAAATAAATAATTCAAACTTCGCCCCATGCCCTCCAGGCTAGAATTCTAAAAATGCTGGGTTTTAGCCGTCTAAAATTACCCTGTGTTGAAATAGGTCAAGGCCTATGTTGATATTAAATCCCAGTTCATTGTGGCCATTGATGGAATCTGCTATTAGCATTCTGCCTTGCTCCAGCAAGAAAGATGTATCCAGAAAAATACAAATCGTTTACCTTCATAACTTGCCCAGCATCACTGTGCTCATTTACATGATAAAGACCACCTGGGATCAACTGAAATGGCTGGATTTGTTTTTTGTTGCAAATTAACACCATCAATTATTAGATTTGCACATACGTCAGAATCAGGAATGCATGAATAAGATGGAGATGTATAGCTGTACTGTATAGTCTTAAATTGATAAACCAAGCAAGTAAATTGGAAATAGAATAAAATATTAATAGGAAGCATGCATTCAATCAATATATACTCTTGAGCATCACGTTGTATGACTGACCAGTAGATGAATCTTAACACAGGAAAGAGAGTTTATTTATCCCTTTCACCTAAGACCAGCAGGCTATCTCAGACATATAAGATATGCACATAAGGCAAATCATTTCTCTTTTCAGTAGAGAAAAATAGCTTGGGGAGAAATTCGTGAGAAACAGCTGGGGGGCAACCATCACGAGCAACTCCATAATCTCCATTTGAAGCAATGACTTTCTTCTGCTTAAGGATATGGCTAGACCTGTCTCATCAATCACAAATAAGGCATTTTATAACATTAAAAGAAAAGTTTGGTTTTCGTAATGGTAAGATCCCCATTTCAAAACTGAAATTACACAGCCTCCGTTTAATTCTTCCAGAAGAAAGCTAACTCCCAAGGTAGGCTGTTTGAAGGCGGAATGTAAAATGACAACTATGAACACTATTTTCTTGGTTGTAAAATCTCTTGCAGGATCAGTTTTAGTTTTAGTTTTTTTTAGTTTTAAAGTTTATTTATAGGCCACCCTTTTCCCTGGGGGGACTCAGGGCGGCTTACAACTCATCAGGAACGAATAGGGGGAAAGGCTTTTTGGAGGAAAGAGGAAGAAAATGTTGGATGGAAGAAAACATTCCCCAAAGCAATACGGAACATATCTAATTTAAAAATTTTAAGAAATAATTGTAATAAAACTAAGAGAGATGAAATTATCCCATATGTACTATGGGTTGTGGCCCGGCAGGAGCCGTTGGAGCTGCTGCCAGACTCCGACAGTGAGGGGTCTTATGAGTCGGCCCTGGAGGAGGTGGAGGACCCTGGACAGGGTTCTGACTCTGAGAAGGGCAAGGAGAGACAGGTTGGCCATCAGGTAGCATCTGAGCCTTGGATCAGTGGGGAGGAGACAAGAGTGAGTGATCCAGAAAACACCTGTAAGTTGTTCCAGGATGCACGCCGTCGAAGGGCTACTCGGCGTCAAGAACAACGGCGTAATTACAAGAGGTGATTACGCTCATCTGATGCTTATTAAGATCCTCTCCTGATTATAAAAGAGACTGCTTGTGCCATGCCCTTTTGCAGAAGTCAACGTTCACGATTAAGAGAAACCAACTTGGCGAATTGGTTTGCTGTGAGAGCTCGTTTGCATTGCTGCCTAGGTTTGTAGGACTTGCTGCCAGAGTGCTTATCTCTTTGTTTATTTTGGGCTTGCAGCCAATGAGAGTCTGGACTGATTAAAAAACATTCATGGTGTTTTTCAGGCAGTTATAGCCACTTTTTTGGCCTCCACCCAAATTGGGGAGGAAAGCGTTTTCGGGCGACAATTTCCCCTGAATCCAAAAATGGTGTGTACAGCCAGCTGAAAATGTTTTCCTCCCCAGATCCCTGTTGTGCATCGCAGAGCCGCACACCCTCCTCCTCCTCCTCCGCAGACTCCTCTCTTTCCTCCTGGCCCAGGAGCAAAAGCTGACTGCCCTCTGCCTGAGTCATATGAAAAAGGGGCAGACACAGTTGCTGGCTGCCTTGCCTTAAACCTGTGCAGTGCCCAATTCGCCAACTGAGTCCCGACCACCATGCTTCCCTGGGCCACTTGCAGAATCAGGTCCTGACTGAGGCAGCCAAGGGACAGGGGGCTTGCCAGGAAGCCCGGCACTGTGTTTATGAGATGGCATCATCCAGGAGGACTGAAAGGCTGCGTCTCTATTGGCCCTTGTTGTAAGAAAGCCAGGCTTTCAATGCCTATGGCTATAGGTAGGAAGATGGGGGCATCTCAGGAGTGGACCCTTCGGTGCCAAGTCCCCCTTCTGCTCCCATGAAAATCACCCCCACCCCACTCACTCCAATTAAATGTGCGTTGAGTGTTAGAGTTTGGTTTAAAGGGATAGTGAGGCTTCTTTGCAAAACAGAAATTTTCACCAATTGGAAGGGATGTGTGTGCGAGAGAGGGGGAGGGAGAGAGAGAGAGAGAGAGAAAGGAGAAAGAAAGAAAGAGAAAGGACGGAAGGAAGAAAGGAAGGAAGGAAGGAAGAGAGAGAGACAAAGAGAGAGAGACAAAGAGAGAGACAAAGAAAGGAAGGAAGAAAGAAAGAGAGAGAGAGACAAGAAGGAAAGAAAAAAGAAAAAAGAAAAAAGGAAAAAGGAAAAAGGAAAGAAAGAAAGAAAGAGAGAAAGAAAGAGGAAGGAAGAAAATAAAGAAAGAGGGAGAGAGAAACACAAGATAAAGAAAGAAGAAAGAAAGAAAGAAAAAGAGAGAGACAGAAAG